>NC_059428.1:4880217-4894969 GCF_021028975.2 Sphaerodactylus townsendi | reverse complement strand
GGGGGGGGGGCCCCCCCCCCCCTCCCCGGCTCCTGGAGAAGATGCACCAGAGTTGCAGGATCTCTCCAGGCTCAGCAGTGCTGGGCGCTGATAAAAGAACAGAGTGAAGGCCCCCATCAGGCACACCTAGGAGACAGTCTCAGACTGGATTCCTACAAGCAAACACAGTGGGCACAGTCTTTTTCCTTGCAGTACTAGCGCTCTATGGGCGGGGAGTTTTCCATTATGCAGAGAAACATTGATAGTTGTCACATTGTGGGCTGCAATCTCCCCTTGTCACCATGATAGTCCAGTTTTAGCCTTTAATCTGTATATGTGGACAAGATACATAATTTGATAGTGAATCTGGAACGATCGACTGAAAAAAGAGTGAAGATCCATTGTTTGGACCTCTGTTGTTGCATTGTAGAGGTGCCACCAAGCTGCAGAATAAAGACTTTTTGGCTGCTGTCTGTGGGTATGGCTGTAATATTTGGTTTTATGGCACTTTTGTGGTGTCCCAGTTCAAAACCTATGAGGATCCATTTTTTGGAATCAAGCTTTTGTGCCGTGGCAGTGCCACAAAACGGTGCATGCCTGATTTTTACAGGGCACTCTTTGGCTGTGAATGTGACCTGTGATTTGATGGTGAATTTAGGGTAACCGAAAACAGAAATAATAAGGTTCTGTGTTTTGGAATTATATTTTCTCACCCATTGCGGTATCATGAGGCAGTGGATTCAGGATTTTTGGGTGCTGCCTGTGGACTAAGATATGATGTACTGTAAGACTGTGGGTTGTTTGTGTGTGCTTTTCTTTTCCAAAAATTATATGATTTCATGAGGATCCATCTCAATTCATCTGGATCCCACTTTTACCCAGTCCCCTTTTGCACCCACCTTCAACTGAGCTGCAGCATTTCTGTAACTTTTGGGTCTAATTCCTCTCTGTAGGGTTCCCAAACAGGGTGTGGGTTGGGGAGGGGCTTCCTAGGTATAGAACAGAGTTTAGGAATTGAAAGAAAAGGATTTCCCCCCCACATCCCAAACCATCCCAGCAGTGGGGCCTGAGCATGTTTCTCACCCTCCAGGAGCCATGCAAGGAGGAAACCCCCAGAGCATGATTTAAGGGTGGGGAGAGAAATGAGGAGGAGGCATGGAGACAGTGGGCACCCCCTGACCTTAACTCCCCCACCCCAATCCAGGATATTTTGAGGGCTTTTCCCCTTGGTCTCCAAATAAGGTCTGCAGATGAGTTTTTAAGGATCTGTTTCTAAAGACCTCCCCTCCCCCGCCAAAAAAACACACAACAAGGATGCAGCAGATTCCCTTACTGCCCTTGTGTCCCCCTAAGTCCATTGGGTGGGTGTTGGGGTACCCCACAGAAGGAAGAAAAGGCACCTTCTTCCCAGAATGATTGGAGGTCCTGAACTGCTGGTAGGTTCCCTCAGAAGGCCTCTGGCGTTTTGATAAAGTTGCACATTCAAGGAAACTCCTGACAAGACAGAACAGACGACACACCAAGGCAGAGCAGAGCTGCAAGTCTGTTCATCATAAAAGAACTGGTTTGACAGAAGCCAGGAAACGGGTCCAAACTGTTAGGTGTACTGGTACGATAATCGTTTCACATGCTCCACTGCTGTTTTATTTTTGTATTTTATTCAGTTTGATACTTTGCCCTTTCCTGAATAATGCCAGGCACAGGGCAGCTCACACACAGTAAAACTAAACATCACATATACAGTTATAATTGGCTTAAAACATTAATTAGCTACTAATTATAATAAAACATAATAAATTAAGATGGTAACTTGTCAAATATCAGAGCCTAAGATCCCTCATCCCAGTGTTACATCAAACTCTGAATAACTAAGTATTGGGAAGGGGAAGGGGGGCAGTAAAAGATATATCCTGTGTCTTATTTTGTTTAAAAAAGAATAATTTTGAACTTTGTTTACAAGGCTGATGACGCATCAAGGTGGAGAAGAGCTGCAAGTCCATTCATCTTCGTAAAACTGGATGGACAGAATTCAGAAACCGGCCCAGAACTGGTAGATATTCATCATTCTTTCACATACTTCATTGCTTTTCTACATGCTGTGTCATATAAAAAAGAACAAATTTGTGTTGTGAAATTTGTGTTGTGCACCACCCAGAGCCCTTCGGGGGTTGGGCAGTATAAAAATCCCATAAATAAATAAAATAAATAAATAAATTTGAGTTTATTTTATTTTTATTTTCATCAATGTGAGTGTCAAAAGGGGGAACCACACAGTGAAAGACATGAAGTCCCTCAGTTCTTTCATTAGAAAAAAAGTATTTATTTTCATGCTGTTGATGTATTGCATTATTGTTTTCATTGTTGATATTTGGGTTATTGGATATAGTGTTTTTAATAATTTCTTTTAATGTTTGTGGTTTTATTGCTGTTCTTTTGAGCCAGGCAGAGCAATTTTGCTTTACACATGTGGGCTGAAAACACCCCAAATCCCTTTGCTCCATTGATTTTGATGGGCCGACTGCTGATCTGGATGTTCGGACAGCAACCCCTCTGGTAATGGAGGCAGGGGACAGTGCGAATCCTGCCACTGACGGCTCTCCCCCAGTCAGTCAGTTAAGACGGTTGGCCGTTGCTGGCGGTTGCTCTGGCTGACGGGAGCCTCTGGCAGGTTGGGAAAAGATCGGGCCATTTAGGATAGCCAGGTTCAAGAATGAGATGCCGCGTCAGTTGCACTTTGTGCTTTGGTTACATTTGATATCTTTCAAAGATTCCCAACTGAATGAACTAAATAAAAATAAGTAAATAAATAAAAATAAAAATAATGGGTACAAGGAAAGGGAACTTCTTCTTGAATTAGAATAATCCACATCCTGAACTGGGTTGGTGAACTGGTGTCAAAGACCTGTCTAGCACAGTGGAGGGAAATTTGAGAAGCCAGTTGCCAAGGTCCAGACAGTCCAGCCCCGCCACCAGTAGCCGTGGAAACACCACCAACACCCAGCAATCATCACACGAGGTGACTGCCCTGTGACAGGCAGAGAGGGGCAGAGCATGCCCATCCCTCCCCAGCTCCCTTCGTAGAGGCAGACATGACAGAAGGCCAGATTGTCCTTCCTGCACTGAATTTTGAGTGGCAGAAGCAGCGTCTTTTTGCCAGGCAGGAGAGTTACAGACCCTCAGGCAACACAAGAGGAGAAACGCAAAGACTCAGTCCCAGGAGGTCTGTGTTCAGATCTAACTAATGATATTGGCTGATGCTCCCCTCATCTAACATCCACCATATGCCAATATCCAGGTAAGACCTGGAAATCCCGTGGGTTTGCTGGCCCCTTCCCAAATTCCATTCATCCCAGCAACCCCTGTGTTTTGATCCAAGCATAAACCACAACTGTGCTGCAATCCCATTCTGTGCCAGCACAAGATTTACACTTGACCTACACTAACAGGAGACCCCTTTGCCTGGGGATGGACATATCTCCTGGCTTTCTTAGTTGCCATCCAAAGCCCCTGGGGCAGCCTGACCCAAAGTCACATCTTTAAAGAGCCAGAGCCAGTTAAATATCCCAAAGGACCAAACAGGTATCTTTCAAAAAGTTTAGTATCACAAAATATTACAAACCACACTTTTGTTCTAATCGACCATATGTCACCATTCTCTTTTGTTTTTCATCTGACATGTTGATATCTGCCTCCCACCCACTGACCCCCACACTCACAGGAAGAAGCCTTTCTTCATATCCAAGTCAGTAAAGGAACCTTTTCACAGTCGGAGGTGACCCGATAGAAGAAGAAGAAGATGGAAGAGCAGGACCTAGGAGTACCTGGACTTGGCACGAGAGCAAGGAAGGACCCCTGTCTCCTCCAAGCTAGCAGTGGTGTTGAATTCTGGGAGAGAGCTATGCCAGAGGTCTGGGATCAGGAGCCCTTGAACTCAGAAGTACTTTGCCGATGCTTCCAGCAGTTCTGCTACCGTGATGCTGATGGGCCCCGAGAGGTTTGCAGCCGGCTCCATGGGCTTTGCAAGCGCAATAGGCTTTCAGCCAGAGAGGCACTCCAAGAAGCAGATCCTGGACCTGGTGATCCTGGAGCAGTTCCTGACCGTCCTGCCCCAGGAAATGCAGCGCTGGGTGAGAGGATGTGGGCCGGAGACCAGTTCCCAAGCAGTGGCCCTGGCCGAAGGTTTCCTCCTGAGTCAGGCAGAGGAGAAGAGGCAGGCAGAACAGGTGAGGGCTTGTCTTTCCAGCTGTGTCCAATTCAAGCTATAGTATTGCACCTTGTCGTACAGCTTCCCTGCCTGATATTTGTCAAAGTTCTAATCCTCTGGATGGCGGATTTCAGAAGGTGCATCAGCAGCCCCTTCTCCTGCGGAATTTCTCATTCCTCCAGATAGTTCAACAGTGTTGAAAGAAAACCCTACTGGGTCTAGTTAAAGAAATATGTAGTTTCTGGGAACGGGGCCAGATCCATTCCTTGGTGTGGTGGTTGAGAGAGGTGGACTCTACTCTGGAGAACTGGGTATAATTCTGCACTCCTACCCATGAGCAGTCGACTCCAGTTAGGGCAGCCAGGTCTGCTTGCCTGCTCCTCCACATGAAGACTGCTGGGTGTCCTATGCTTAGTCACAGCCTTCCCCTAATTTTCTGAGCCCCATCCTCCTCACAAGGTCTCTTTTGTGGGGAGAAGAAGGGAAGGGAGTTGGTAAGCCACTTTGACATTCTTTAAGGTCGAGAAAAGCGGGGTATAAATCAGAACTCTTCTCCTTCTACTCCTTCTCTTCCTTGTTGCTGTTTCTACTGTTTCAGAAGTTGGGTCTATCTGTGAATATGGAAGTTAAGTTGGAAAGAGCTGCGTTGGAGGAGGGGCAGCTGGACCAGGGCCAGGAATGTGCCCAAGGTGCCCTCTCACATGGTAAGGACTAATTCTGACTCGATGGCATTGGGGCATCCAGTTAATTTGATGGGTAGCGAATTCTGGTCAGGAAAAAAATGAAGGGCCTTTTCATACAAATTATGGTGCTCAATGTTCAATAATTGGGATTCCCATGAAACTGGATTTGGAAATTTATGGAGGCAGCTCCTCCCATTGATGACAATATTCACATCCCTCCTTTCTCCATTAGGTAGCTTAAAACAAAAAGCAGACAAATCTCAGCCGAGTTCTTCAGTCTTGTGAATCAACAAAATCTGCATGTTCTGATCAGCACAGCTCTAAGAATAGTGGGCAAATGTGTTTTGTGCTCATGCTTATTGGGCCATGTGAAGGAATGGCTACTCCCCCCCCTTTTCTTTTTTTGTCTTTTCTCCTCCCCTTCTCAAATCAGGTATCATAGATTTGGAGGACTTAGAAATTCCAGAACAACATAGCTACCTGATGTAGGGGGAAAAGATATCTTGACCCAGCCTGACAAGGTCAAAAGACGGTGAGGTCCAGGAACTGATAAAACTGTGGGAAGAGAGGGGCGAGGTCTCTTGCTTTTTATGCTGGGTCACTGAAGGGAGCAGACCTCTTGCCAGGGCTGAGAAGGGAGCAGTCATTTTTGAACCATGTGCTCATCCAGGGAGCTCAGCCTTCCAGGTACTAAGAACTCTGTGAAAATTGCAACCTTCTAAGCTTTAAGAACCTACCCTATTTTTAACAACTGCTAGGGTATGTTTAGGGAGAGGGACAGAGGATTTGCGTTTATATCTCCTTTGTTTTGGAAACCCTTGCTGAATCTGGCACAGTGCTAAAAATATACTTGTAACCATTTAATTATAATAAGTATTTTTAAACCTTAGAGGTGGAGAACACTTTTCTGTACCACGAATGCCCCACTATCTTAGAGGGGAGGAAGGCTGGCAGCTAGCGAGCAGCTCTTCCTCCGGGATCTCCAATCTGCCCTGTGGAACCCAGGAGAGGGGAACCAATGGAGACTGAGGCTAGGCCTCACGGTTGGAAAGGAAGTTGGGGAACCCTGATTTTCCCCAGCAGGCAGTTCCTCAAATGGTCAGGTGGTGGCAACCCTCCCCAGGAAAAGTTGGCAATCCCTGGGAGAGGCTTGGGAGCGGGCCTGCCAGGCAAAGCAAGCCTATTCCTCCACAGGCCATTTGACAAGGCACTGTAGGAAACAGAGCCCTGGATAGGGATGCTAGAGTGGGGGTGGGCAGGGCTTGAGGTGGGTGTGATGCCATGCTGATGTTGCCTGTGGCCAAAAACGCAGATGTGACATCAGTGGATCAGCAGATGCTCTGGACACTCATTGAGAAGACCCCCCCCCCCTTTCTGCATGTGCTTAATTCAAGTCTGGGTTTTTTTAACCTTGTGTGATACTGACTTTCCAGATGATTTCCCTGCTTTTCTTCCACCGGCCTGGATTCAAAGGCCCAGCCCATGTCAGTGGCATCTCTAGTTCCCCAAGTCTCATGGGTACCTTGTGTTTCTCTTCTGCCTGTCCCACTACTTACCGGAAAGGCTGAGTCTTCTTTCTGAATGTACATAGGGGAAGGTTTCACAGCCCTGGGAACCGGGGTGCAGGAAGCATGATTCACACAAGCAAATAGAGTAGGAAGTGGAGGCTAATACTCTTTCTTCCCTTTCCCCTCCCTCGCAGGCAGTGGAGAAGCAGGGTTGATCTGTTCTGTTAGTAGAGGTGTGAAAACAGCTGCTGCACTTCCAGCCCAGGTATGGCAGATGAGCAAAGGACAGCTGGGGTCCCCTCTCCTTTCTGAAGGGGACTTTTCTCCTGCAGTTGGTGCTGAGGGGCCTAGGCAAGAGGCTCTGACTGCTACTCCTTATACACCCTAAACCCTTCCAAAATGTCCTCTTCCAGCACACCATTTTGTCCTGGCATGATCTCTGAAGATTGAATCTGCCTTTTCTTTCAGTCTCTGGTTTCTTTTGAGGAGGTGGCCCTGTCTTTCACAGAGGCAGAGTGGGCACTGCTAGATCCAGACCAAAGAGCTCTTTTTCAAGATGTCATGCTGGAGAATTATGAGAGTGTGGCTTCTCTGGGTAAGGAACTACTGCAGATGCCAGAATCATACATTTCTGACTTCGGGATTATGCATGAATCAAAGTTTTGAACAGTAATATGTTGTGCTGAGGCTTGTCCCACCATTTGCTCATTTGAGGAAATCGGAACTTGACAGGATGGCAGCATAAGCAAGATTCAGCACGTGTAGGTAGAGCAACTCAAGCTCCTAGGTATGTCCATGTCAGCTGAATCCAGTGTTATGGCCATCACCCAAACCACAGAGAGGTGTTCCAGCCTGAGACCAGTGCTGGACAGAGAGGCATTCTGGGAGACCCTGGAAGAGGCCACATCCTAATTTCTCAGCTGCCAAACATTAGTATAACCAAGTTGGCATGCAGGTGAGGGTAGATACATATCTGACAAAGCAACAGATAACCTATAATGAGCAGTGCCTGATGGGTGGCTTGGCTTCTTGTCCTTGTGCTAACTGGACCTCTTCCTTTCTTCCAGCAGCACATGTTCAGGAGATGGTTGGAGGAAACCAGGGGTTCTCTGTGGAAAAAGACAAGGATGATGTTTCTGAAGGAAAGGTTGAGGACAGAGACCAACCACCAAGGCAGGAGGGAAGCCATTTGGACAAGACAGCAGATAAGCCCATTCTGTCCCACGGAGGATGCTTCTGTGGAAGTCCAGTCCCAGAAGAAAGATCAACCAAAACAAGAACAAATGAATGTCTTCGTGCTAATCAGAGAATCTGCTCCAGAGAAAACAAAAATGAAAATCTGGCCTTTGGAAAGACTTTTAGTAAGAGTATCACTTTAATTACTGAGTGGCAGATTCCCTTAGGAGAGAAATTGTACAACTGCCTGAAGTGTGGAAAGACCTTCAGTCAGAAATCAGCCATTTCATCCCATCAAACTCAGACAGCTGAGAGGATGTATAAATCATTAGATTGCAAACCAAGCTTCTGTGATGCAGCAGGCTTGAATGTCCTTTTAAAGTGTATAATAATGTAGTGAAATATGTTTGAGTAGAGGGGACGACTAGGGAAGATCAGACTTCCTTGTGTGTATTCTAACAGCATTTTTCTTTTTGTACCAGCAGGGGATGAGCAGTGGAATGAGGGTGATAGGACATTGCTAAATAAAGTCCAGAACGATGATTTGGAAGGAATCTTCAGGAATCAAGGTGGACCTAATCAGCAGACAGGAAGTCACATGACTGAAAACAGGGATGAGCCTATTTCATGCCAAGGGCAGGCTTTCAATGAACTAATGCAAACAGCAGAGGCACATAAATACTTGGAATGTGGGATGTCCTTTTCAGATCTTTCTCAAAATGACTGTGGAACACATTCAGGAGAGAATCCATTAATTTACATAGGGAATGGAAAGGACTTCTCTGGTGTAAGAAAGAGTAACGTACATCTTCCAAAGCAAAAAATAATAAGGGCACGTAAATGTTTTTGGTGTGGAAAGTTCTTCAGTTGCAGATCAAAACTCTTACTGCATCAAAGAACTCACACAAACGAGAAACCTTTTGAATGTTCAGAGTGTGGAAAGAGATTCAGTCGGAGAAACGTTCTTCAACGCCATCAAAGAACTCACACAAAGGACAGACCTTTTGAATGTTCAGAGTGTGGAAAGAGATTCAGTCAGAGAAACGATCTTCAACGCCATCAAAGAACTCACACAAAGGAGAGACCTTTTGAATGCTCAGAGTGTGGAAAGGGATTCAGTCAGAGAAGCCATCTTCAAAAGCATCAAAGAACTCACACAAGACCTTTTGAATGCTTAGAGTGTGGAAAGAGATTCAGTCAGAGAAACGATCTTCAATGCCATCAAAGTAGTCACACAGAGAAACCTTTTGAATGCTCACTGTGTGGAAAGCGTTTCAATCAGAGAAGCCATCTTCAAAAGCATCAAAGAACTCACACAAATGAGAGACCTTTTGAATGCTCAGAGTGTGGAAAGAGATTCCGTCTGAGACACGATCTTCAACGCCATCAAAGAACTCATACAAACGAGAGACCTTTTGAATGCCTAGAGTGTGGAAAGAGATTCAGTCGCAGTAGCACTCTTCAAGACCATCAAAGAACTCACACAAAAGAGAGACCTTTTGATTGTTCAGTGTGTGGAAAGAGCTATAGTCAAAGAAGTCATCTTCAAAAGCATCAAAGAACTCACACAAATGAGAGACCTTTTGAATGCTCAGAGTGTGGAAAGAGTTTCAGTCAGAGAAGCAATCTTCAACAGCATCAAACAACTCACACAAACGAGAGACCTTTTGAATGTTCAGAGTGTGGAAAGAGATTCCGTCGGAATGACACTCTTCAAGAGCATCAACGAAGTCACACAAATGAGAGACCTTTTGAATGCTCAGAGTGTGGAAAGAGATTCAGTCACAGATGCCATCTTCAATGCCATCAAAGAACTCACACAAAGGAAAAACCTTTTGAATGCTCAGAGTGTGGAAAGAGATTCAGTCAGAGAAGCCATCTTCAACGCCATCAAAGAACTCACACAAAGGAGAGATCTTTTGAATGTTCAGTGTGGAAATACACTCAGCCTCAGTGGCACTCTTCAACAGCATCAAACTACTCACAGAATGGAGAGACTTTGAATGCCCAGAGTGTGGAAAGAGATTCAGTCGCAGTAGCACTCTTCAAGACCACCAAAAAACTGACACAAAAGAGAGATCTTTTGAATGCTCAGAGTGTGGAAAGAGCCTCCCGGCTTCCCACCCTCAGCTTATACCCGAGTCAATAAGTTTTCTCAGGTTTTAGCAGTGAAATTAGGTGCCTCGGCTTATACACGGGTTGGCTTATACACGAGTATATATGGTACATTTATTGTCTGAACTAGCCAGATCCTTATAAGCAACAGACTTTATGATCCTAGCAGAAGTATGTCCAGCTCCTCCACCCCACTACTCACACAGGACACAGAATTCCCAGAAAAGGAGGAGGTAGGAGGGGGGAGAGAAGGAGGAGGAAAGCAAAGGCCACTTCACCCAAACAGATACTTTCCAAAAGGGAGATAATCTTCTTCATTTGATAACTCTCTTTCTCAGACCAAAAGAAGAAGAGTTTGGATTTACATCCTCACTTTTTCTCCTGTAAGAACTCTCAAAAGGGGTTTACAATCACCTTCCCCACTCCACAACAACCACCCTTTGAGGTGGGTGGGGCTGAGAGAGCTCTGAAGAACTGTGACTAGCCCAAGGTCACACAGCTGGCATGTGTTGGAGTGCACAAGCTAATCTGGTTCACCAGATAAGCCTCCAAAGCTCAAGTGGCAGAGCGAGGAATCAAACCCGCTTCTCCAGATTAGAGTACACCTGCTCTTAACCACTCCGCCACTGCTTAAGAAGGGCCCTGTAAAAAAAAACAAACCCATATGGCAGGAACTGGGCTAAACCAGTGAGGGTTATGGTAAAATGCAAGTCATATTTCTTGCAAAATATATCTTGGCTGCAGTAAAAATTCAGCCTGCCTTTCATTCAGAGTTTAATGAAAAACACAGTCTAGGTAAAAACCCAGTGGTTCTTTGGCTATAACACTTGGGGTTTTAATTTGTTATCCTATAATATTTATTTAATATTTCATTTTTGTTAAAGCACTGCATTTTTCTTTCCTATGCATTTCCATTATCGTTACAGTATTTTGTCTGAAAGCCTATGTGCTACATACATGTCTTTCAATAAATGACATGAAAATGAACCAGCCAACCCCTCATCTCCCCTGTCCCACTCCCTAAAGTAGTGCCTGTTCTTCATACCCCCAGACAGGCCCTGGCAAGGAAGCAGGCCTTGGAACACCTCCTGAAGATTTCCAAAGAGACCCCCCCATAGCTATTCAGAAAGCCCAGCCCCTGGTAAAGGATACCTGTTGCTCTGATTGGTTGTGTGCCAAAATATAAGCCTTTTTGTAGTAGAATGCTTTCTTTTGTTCAGTAATAGATTTTTTATTTTCTCCAAATAAAAGAACAATATATACACTTACATAACAACCATTGCATTAATACAAACTAAAAGAAAAACTACAAAGGGGAACACGCACACAACCCCCCCCTCAAAAAAGCAATGTTCCAGTAACTGAACTGAACCTATTGTAACTAACCAAACTACATATCATAAAATGACTTCCCACTATTTCCTTGAATTCTAATCCATTCTAGATTTATGCATCTGTTTAAAGTAAATAATTTGTCAATTACTCACTTTTGTTTACTTTTAAATCTCAAATCCTGCCAATGTTTCTCTTCCACCCTATTTTTTCAGTAGATAGTCTGTAAAATGTTTCTTGTTTTCTGCAAACTTCTCTGTATTATTGTCCTTTAATACAGTTGTTTATTTCTGAATATTTTGTAACTTTCTGTATCTGGTCTTCTTTGGTTGGAATTTTTCATGTTTCCATTTCTGTGCATTCAATGTCCGTGCAGCAGTAGACAGACACATGAAGAGCAATCTGTATTGATTTGGGATGACACCTCCCTTTAGTCCCAAAGGAAAAACTCTTGACTTTTTTTCAGCATTCTTATTTTGTAATATGTCTTTTGTATTTCTTTGAGTATCATGTCCCAAAAGGATTTAGCCTCTGTACACAACTATCACATATGAAAAAAGGATCCCTCATATTTGCAATTGTCAGAATGCTTTTGAGTTCTCCTGTTGTGGATGAGAGGTTCAGAAACTTGCCAGTGCAATCTCCCAACCAAACTTTTAACCCAGAGAAAAGTGACATCAGTCCCTAGATTTAAACAGTTGGATGTGGGTTCCTTCTCCATGCATGTTTCAGGCAGGGTTTTGGAGCTGCAGCTGCTTCAGTGGCTGTTCGGGAAGACATCTTGTGGGACAGATGGGGAAGGGGGCAAGTATCCCTTCTGAGTCTCTGTTTATAGCCTAGCCCTAGATGGTGGTATACTTCTGTGCTGAGATGGTGATCCTCTGGTGGTTCTAACCTGGCTGCTGGGTCCCTGAAGTAGAGCTAGGGGATCCTTGCTTGACATATGCCACAAGGTACCCAAGGGTTCTCTCTTGTCCTTTTGCTTTGCGGTCTGGAATGTTCTGTTGGACTTTGAGAGTCCCGACGGTGTCTCTGCTGGAATCTTTGTTTGGGCCTCAGATGTGAGGCTCTTTGGAAGCATTGGATGGGATCTCTTTCCAGTGCCCCCTCCATCCTTCAGACAGGAGGCTGGTTGCAGTGTTTGCCCCAGAACTGGAGGAATGATCCAGAATTCCTCTTAAGTGCAATGTTGAAGAAGGTTGACAGAGCTGAATTTGTAGAAAAAACCTCAATGATAAAATTAGTAATGGTTTTCTTAGATGCCCACAAAGTGTTTGATAATGTTCATTGGAACTTTATATTATATACAATGGAAAAGAGAGGACCATTCATAGAAGCAATAAAAACTATTCTGATCAAATTGCATAATTAAAAATTAATAGCCAACTATCCAAAACTTTCAATATAACAAAATGAACAAGACAGGGTGCCCACTGTCACCCCTCTTGTTTATACTTTATTTAGACATTCTTATCAAGAAAATTGAAAAAAAATGAATGGAAAGTACTGAAAGTCAAAGGTCAAACTTGTAAGTATAAAACCTATGCGGACGACTTGATGTTGATAATAAAAGACCACTGAAAACATTCAGAAAGTAAAAACACATATAGTAGTCTTTGAATACATCTCAAGTTCAAAATTAATACCGAAAAAACCCAAAAGTTCTACTATTAAATATGTCCAAAATGATATTATAATACTTAAAGATAGGCTTTGAAGTAATAAATAAAGTTAGCTACCTATGTATCAATTTAAGGAATAAAAATAATAATTTATTTGAGGATAATTACGGTGAAGCACGGCAGGATATAAAGAAAGACTTAGATGTTTGGGAAAAGTCTGAATTTATCATTAACCGGTAGAATTGCAGGATTAAAAATAATGTATTACCCAAGTTTATGTATTATTTTCAAAACCTGGGAGATTAAGAGCCATTCTGCAAAACCTTGAGGGTCCCTTTTTCCCTGTGTGAAGTACCTTCTCTCAGCACCCAGTGCCAGAGGTGGGATCCAGCAGGTTCTCACCAGTTCCCGAGAGTGGGTTACTAATTATTTGTGTGTGCCGAGAGGGGGTTATTAATTGGGTCCGCTTTTCCATCTCCACGCCCTTGCCTCCCCGAGAGGCATACTGCCTTTGAACGTGAAGGTTCCATATAGCAATTGCAACTAATAATGTAACTCCCTGAACTGGGTTAATCCCTTTCAGGTACTGCAATTCGTTGATTCTCAGCCTTTCGTACCTTTGATCTTACCAGTCTCTATCAAAGGACCTGTGTGTTTCACCATTGCTATGTTCAGATTTGTGAGTTGGGGCATTTTCTATAATGTGATGATGATTTAGAAATGACCTAGTGCAAAAATAATGTGGTCGGGTGGCTGCCCATGGAGGGGCATCTAACTCAGGTTTTGCCCAGGGCTCAGGTTTGCCTAGGTATGCCTCTGAGCGAAGCGCAGGTGGCACACGACCCAGCCCTGAGGTCCACCCACAGAGGACATCAGGATTTTTTCCCCCAGGTCACCCCAAAGGAAAAGGTCTTTCCCTTTCCCAAATTTTTCGAAACTCAGGTGAAGGTGGGATGGGCCAAACCCACAGCCAGTAGGCAGGATCCCGGGTTCTTAAAAAAGATGTATGGAGCCCCTGCATTATACCAACCACCTCATGCAGGTTCTTCTCATAGACCAAGGACGTAGGTAAGGGGTGGGTGGGGTTTCATCGGGTTAAAACCACTCCATTACATGTCCGAAGCTCCACCCCCCCCCCAGTTTGTGGGGTTTTTTTACATTTTTAGTGGTTTTTTTGTTTTTGGCCCGCAGGGGGCGCATTGTTTAAGCTAGCAGCACCATACTTCCAGGGATCGTTTGGGAGACTCTCCCGATGATACTACCCAGGTTTGGTGAGGTTTGGTTCAGGGGGTCCAAAGTTATGGACTCTCAAAGGGGGTGCCCCCATCCTCCATTGTTTCCAATGGGAGCTAATAGAAGATGGGTCCATAACTTTGAGGGTCCATAACCTTGGACTCCCTGAACCAAACTTCACCAAACTTGGGAGGTGTCATCAAGAGGGTCTCTTACTGATACCACCCACGTTTTGTGAAGTTTGGTCCAGGGAGTCCAAAGCTATGGGCTCCCAAAGGAGGTGCCCCCATCCCCCATTGTTTCCAATGGGAGCTAATAGGAGATGGGGGTTACACATTTGAGGGTCCATAACTTTGGACCCCCTGAACCAAACTTCACCAAACCTGGGCGGTATCATTAGCAGAGTCTCCTAAAGATATCCTGAAAGTTTGGTGCTGCTAGCTTAACAATTGCACCCCTGACAGCAGGCACCCCCCAAATTTCCTCAGATTCTCCTTTTAAATCCACCCCCTTCAGCATGGATTTAATGGGAGAATCTGAGGTCCTCAGTTTAGAAGAAGAAAAAGAAGAAGAGTTTGGATTTATATCCCGCCCCCCTTTCTGTCCTGTAGGAGACTCAAAGGAGCTTACAATCTCCTTGGCCTTCCTCCCTCACAGCAAACACCCTGTGAGGTGGGTGGGGCTGAGAGAGCTCCAAAAAGCTGTGACTAGCCCAAGGTCACCCAGCTGGCGTGTGTGGGAGTGCACAGGCTAATCTGAATTCCCCAGATAAGCCTCCACAGCTCAAGTGGCAGAGCAGGGAATCAAACCTGGTTCCTCCAGATTAGAATGCACCTGCTCTTAACCACTACGCCACATTGAAAGTGATGCTGTTTCAGGGTGGGGGATAATCCACCCCAA
>NC_059428.1:3866530-3890133 GCF_021028975.2 Sphaerodactylus townsendi | reverse complement strand
GATAAATTAGATTGTAAAATATACTAAATATATAGAAGCCACTGAGCAGCATACGTGCGTCACATGTTGTTTTCGGTCCAATTGCTGTAGACATTCCTGGAGATTTCAAACTTGTACACAGGCTTAAAAAGACGGTGGATCTCATGTTGTAGAAAATGCTGGACGCTCTTAAGGCGCGCCGATAGAATCATAGAGTTGGAAGAGACCAGAGGGGTCATCAAGCCCAACCCCCTGCCATGCAGGAACACGCAATTAAAGCACCCCTGAACAGACGGCCACCCAGCCTCTCTTTAAAAACCTCCAAGGAAGGCGACTCCACCACCCTGTGAGGCAGCGAATTCCACTGTTGAACAGCCCTGACTGTCAGGAAGTTCTCCCAAATGTTTAGGTGGAATCTCTTTTCCTTCACCTTGAACCCATGACTCTGTTGACAAGCCGGAACGGGTCCTGAGTAGGGCCACCAAAATGGTCAAAGGTCTGAAATCCATGCCCTCTGAAGCGAGATTTAGGGAGCTGGATATGTTTAATTTGGTGAAGGGTAAGAGGTGTCATGATAGCCATGTTTAGATATTTGAAGGATGTCATGTTAATGAGGGGAGCAAGCTTGTTTTCTGCTGCTCCAGAGACTAGGACCAGGAGTCATGGGTTCAAAGTGAAGGAAAAGAGATTCCACCTAAACATCAGGAAAAACTTTCCAACAGTTAGGGGCCATTTGACAGTGGAATTCACTAGTCTCCTTCTTTGGAGGTTTTTAAAGAGAGGCTGGATGGCCATCTGACAGGAGAACTTTGATTATGTGTTCCTGCATTGCAGGGGGTTGGACTGGATGGCCCTTGGGGGTCTCTTCCAACTCTATGATTCTATGAAATTGTCATCCAGGGGTGCTCTTCCGACCCTGCTAACCTTTTGAAGGCAGATCCCGTCCATAAGCTTCCAAAGAAGCCCTAAGATTTCCTGGAACACGCTTTGCGGACCTGAAACAAAGGGGTTGGCGCATTTGGCATGGACATCCTGCCCTCGTCTGGTCGCTCCTGGAAAGTTCCCATTTAAAATGAGACCCGTATCCCCCCCTCCTCCCAGCTTCCCTGCAGAATCTGCAACGCATTTCTCTCACGTAAATCCAGCATTGGACACTTGCAGGCTTCTTGGCTGATCATCTTTAAAATCAGTTGGGGTTTACTTTCTACAGCAGGAGTAGGGATTACACAGACTTCGAGGGATTTAAAAGACTAAAATTAAAAGGAACCAGGGGATTTTACAGAATCGTTCAGGCATGGAGGAGGAGGAGGAGGCAGCGTGGTGTAGTGGTTAAGAGCGGTGGACTCTAATCTGAAGAACCAGGTTTGATTCCCCACCCCTCCACTTGAGCAGCAGACCCTAATCTGGTGAATTGGATCTGTTTCCCTGCTCCTCCATGTGAAGCTTGCTGGGTGACCTTGGACTCAGGTGGGGGAGTGGGGAATCAAACCCAGTTCTCCAGATTAGAATCCACCTGCTCTTAACCACTACACCACACTGTCTCTCTCCCAGTTTTCCCTCGGGTGGCCCTGCAGGAAAGCGAGGGGAGTGGCCAAGTAAAGTGTAATTGTTGTTTGTGTTAAGTATTTTTGTGTAATTATTTAACGTGTATGTTAGCCACCCTGAGCCTGGCCAAGTCCGGGGAGGGTGGGATATATTAAACAATAAAAATAAATAAACATTAAATAAAAGTCAACTGAACGGGATGAGCTATTTTGTAATTCGATATTCCTTCCTAAGCCACAGGTCAATCACAGGGAGGGTTACTTTCATCGTATTTTCTGTTTGTTTGTTTTTCAGGCCACAAGCTGGATGCCCCCCAAGAGTACAATCCCCGGAGAGTGTCAGACTAGGACCTTGGAGACACGGGGTCACCATCGGGGTCACCTCACGGGGTCACCATCGGGGTCACCATCGGGGCAAAAAAAGAGAAAAGGATAACGTTTTAAGCCGCTTTGGGTTCCTATTATAAGGTTACCAAACTCCAGGTGGGGCCTGGAGCTCCCTTGGAATCATGACTGATCTCTAGGCCACCGGGCTCACCTCCCCTGGAGAAAATGACAGCTCAGGGGTTGTTTGCTCCAGTTTGGGGAACTCCTGGAGATTTGGGGAGAGTGGGCCAGGGGAGGGTAAAGTTTGGGAAGGGACACAATGCCATAGAGAGCCACTTCTAAAGCAGCTATTTTCTGTAGGGAAACAGATGTCTGCAGTCTATGACTCTGAGATCTCCAGGTCCCAATTGGCCATGCTGGCAGGGGCTGATGGGAATTGTAGTCCATAACATCTGGAGTGCCAAAGGTTCGCCACCATGGTGCCAGGCCCCCGAAATGGCTCATAGCTTTGTGAGTTGGTGTATGTATGTGATGCATTTTTATTCCTTCCTCCTTCTCTCTGGGAGCGCATGACAACATGCATAATTTCTGGCCACACAACTGCAAATCCATATTGGACTTACTACACATTACATTAAGGACTCAACTCACTTCATTGAAAAAATCAGCAAACTCAAACTCAACCCCAATGACAAACTGATCAGTTTTGATGTGGTGTCCCTATTCACCAAGGTCCCCATAGCAGACACCATGACACTCATTAACCAGAAATTCCCAAAAGACATCACAGCCCTGTTTCAACATTGTCTCACTACTAGCTACTTCCAGTGGGATAATGAATACTATGAACAGAAAGATGGGGTAGCCATGGGCAGCCCTCTTAGCCCTGTAATAGCTAATTTTTATATGGAACATTTTGAGAAACAAGCCCTGAAAACAGCACCAAAAAAGCCCACCATATGGTTCCGTTATGTGGATGACACATTCACCATTTGGAGCCACGGAGAAGAAGAACTAAACAAGTTCCTGGACCATATCAACAAGATCCACCCAAACATCCAATTTACTATGGAGAAAGAAAATGAAGGAAAACTGCAATTTTTAGATGTTTTAGTCATCCGCAAACCAAACCAGCATTTGGGACACACAGTATACAGAAAACCTACTCACACAGACAGATATCTACACAAAAACTCCAATCACCATCCAGGGCAAAAAAGGAGCACCATAAAAACTTTGGTACATCGCGCAAACAGAATCTGTGAACCTCACCTCCTACAAGATGAATTGAATCACCTAAACAGGGCTCTACAGGCTAATGGTTACTCCAATACAGAAATCAAAAGGGCTGCAAGACCAAGAACAAGCCACATGAACAAAGATAAAGAGCCATCTAGAGGGAAAGTGTTCTTACCATACATCAAGGGAACCACTGATCGCATAGGAAAACTGATGAAGAAGCACAACCTACAAACAATCTACAGACCCACTAAGAAAATTCAACAGATGCTACGTTCAGCAAAGGATAAGAGGGATCCTTTAGCTACTGCAGGAGTCTATCGCATACCATGCAGCTGTGGACAAGTCTACATAGGAACCACCAAACGCAGCGCTCAGACACGTATCAAAGAACACGAAAGGCACTGCAGACTATTTCAGCCAGAAAAATCAGCAATAGCAGAACACATGATAAACCAACCTGGACATAGAATATTATTTGAAAACACAGAAATTCTGGACCACTCTGACAACCACTCCGTCAGACTACACAGAGAAGCCATTGAAATCCACAAGCACATGGACAATTTTAACAGAAAGGAAGAAACCATGAAAATGAACAGAACTTGGCTGCCAGTGTTGAAAAATACTAGAGTCAAGACAGTGTCTAACCAGCTCCACACAAACACAGGATGACCTTAGACAAAAGAAACAAAGGCCAGGATACTTCTATTCAGATGCTCCCACCAGTGACCTTGCTATCTCCAGTGTTACGCCCATGCTATAGTCTTCTTTGTTACTCATACTTCTATTCAGATGCCCTCAACTATTGACCTGGTTGCCTTCTTTGTTACTCACAGACAAGGTTTCTCCACCCACCCTGACACTCCAACAGGTATATATACTCCACTTGCTTTCCCAACATCAGATCCTCTGAAGATGCCAGCCACAGATGCAGGCGAAACGTCAGGAGAGAATGCTGCTAGAACACGGCCAGACAGCCCGGAAACCACACAGCACCCAAATGCATAATTCCTCTGCCTGCTTTTATTTTTTTTCCTAACAACAACCCTGTAAAGTAGGTTAGATTGAGAAAGCGTGTGACTGACCCAAGATTATTCAACAAGCTTTATGATAATAATCTAACATCAGGTTGTATATTCCACTATCTGTGGTAATTTTTTTTCTACTCTGAAATTCAGTTTTCCTTTCAAAGAACTACATTATTTACCATTATTTAAAAGTACTACATTTCCCAGTATGCACTTGGGCACCAACGTGATCAGCACGGACCAATGGGAAGCTGCCATTCCCTCTGCGCGTGAAGAGACAACAGCGTCAGACGCCAAATGCACTTCCCGTTATGCATTGCGGCGCCACGCGCTCACGTGACAGCTGCCAGCCAATAAACGGCGTCAGAACGGGCCTATAATCTGCGGCGTCCGAAGCGACTTCCTTTTCGCCCGGGCGGTAGTGGCCAAGATGGCGGTGCAGATCTCCAAGAAGCGAAAGGTGAAGCGGGTGGCGGCTCGCTAACGCGAGGCCCGACAGCAGCGGGGCTGGGAATACCGCTGGAGCGGCAAGCGGGGGGATGAGCTGCGCGTCCTGAGGGGGGCGATGGGATTGTCGGGGCAGCGGCAGCGGCGGATGGGGGTAGATGGAAGGCGGCCCCTAGCAGGCAGAGCGCCTGACTGAGGCAACATGGCGGCACGGCGGAGGATGAAGGGTCGATTAGGGCCGCGGGGCATACTGGGATGTCGGGAGAGCCTGGGCGCGGGGCTGTCTTCGAGCCCGTAGAGCCCTGGGAAGAGCCATCCTGACGGCGAAGGGCCACAGCGGCTAGACCCTCGTCAGCCACCGTAGCCCACCAGGTGGTCCTCCAGCGCTCCGAGACATAGTCTTTCCATGCCATTTCTGCATCTCTCTTCCCCACTATCTAATAGTTTCGACTCATGTTATGGTAGAGTGGACTGCACCACTTCAGAAAGGGGGGGGGGGATTTGGATTTGATGTCTTCGTTTTATTAGAGAAACTGACTTTTTATTGTATTAGAATCTTATAGAGTTGCAAGAGACCAGAGGGGCCATCAGGTCCAACCCCCTGCCATGCAGGAACACACGATCAAAGCACTCACACGCAATTTTTATTGTAATGATTTTAGCGAGTGTATAACTGATTTTATATTCACTTCTTCATACACCGTGTGATTGGTGTTTGGAATATGCTGCCACAGGAGGTGGTGATGGCCACTAACCTGGATAGCTTTAAAAAGGGCTTGGACAGATTGATGGAGGAGAAGTTGATCTATGGCTACCAATCTGGATCCTCCTTGATCTGAGGTTGCAAATGCCTTAGCAGACCAGGTGCTTTCACATCCTGCATGTGAGCTCCCCAAGGCACCTGGTGGGCCACTGCGAGTAGCAGAGTGCTGGACTAGATGGACTCTGGTCTGATCCAGCAGGCCAGTTCTTATGTTCTTATATTGTGACTTGCCCTGAGCCCTGCAGGGATAGGGTGGGATATTAATTAAATAGAAATTGGTAAATAAACAATCCAAGCACTCAATCAATACGCATTCCTAATCAATACACATCACGTTAAAACCTATACATCTATAGCTACCCACTTTAAAATATCCTGTAGTCTGTAATGTGAAAGACTTCCAGCTGAGACCCTGGAAAGCTGTGGAGAAGGGCTGTGGCTCAGTGGTAAAGAACCTGCTTAGCATATGGAAGGTTACAAGTTCGACCCCCTGTTTAAAAAAGGACAGGTGTCTGTCTGCAACCCTGGAGAACTACTGCCAGCCTGTGTAGAAACGGCTGACGTTTTGAGGGGCCTGTGGTTGGATTCAGGATAAGGCAGCTTCGTGCCTCGTTCTCCACGGTGCGAAGAGAGTAAGTTTGTAAGTGTGGGGGTCTTCTGGGTCTTCTGGGTCTCTAAAGTTCCAGGTTATCCCCCTGGTGTTTGCCTGTCTTGGAAACAAGCAGGTTTTTAGGGAGTGATACTATTACCTGATGCCTACCCTAGTGAAAATGATTCTCCCCAGTTATGTTACGTTGTCTGCTGAACAACCTTGTAAATTGATCCACAGGTATTTTGGTAACCATGCCATATTTGAAGAAATGTCCAGCTGTAGCCCACAGTCTGAAGAGACTTGTTATAAGCTGGCAGTTATTTACAAGGGTGGTGTTTGAGAACATGACTCAGTTATTGTTGTTAAGAACATAAGAAAGAGCCTGCTGGATCAGACCAGAGTCCATCTAGTCCAGCACTCTGCTACTCGCAGTGGCCCACCAGGTGCCTTTGGGAGCTCTCATGCAGGAGGTGAAAGCAAGGGCCTTCTGCTGCTGCTGCTGCTGCTGCTCCTGAGCACCTGGTCTGCTAATGCATTTGCAATCTCAGATCAAGGAGGATCAAGATTGGTGGTAACCATAGATCGACTTCTCCATAAATCTGTCCCAAGCCCCTTTTAAAGCTATCCAGGTTAGTGGCCATCACCACCTCCTGTGGCAGCATATTCCAAACACCAATCACATGTTGTGTGAAAAAATGTTTCCTTTTATTAGTCCTAATTCTTCCCCCCAGCATTTTCAATGAATGCTCCCTGGTTCTAGCATTGTGAGAAAGAGAGAAAAATGTCTTTCTGTCAACATTTTCTACCCCATGCATAATTTTATAGACTTCAATCATATCCCCCCTCAGACGCCTCCTCTCCAAACTAAGGAGTCCCAAACACTGCAGCCTCTCCTCATAAGGAAGGTGCTCCAATCCCTCAATCATCCTCGTTGCCCTTCTCTGCACTTTTTCTATCTCTTCGATATCCTTTTTGAGATGTAGCGACCAGAACTGAACACAGTACTCCAAGTGCGGTCGCACCATTGCTTTATATAAGGGCATGACAATCTTTACAGTTTTATTATCAATTCCTTTCCTAATTAGCCCCAGCATAGAGTTTGCCTTTTTCACAGCTGTCGTGCATTCCCATGGAACTATCAACGAAGATGCCCAATGTAACGTTAGGCGCTTTATCCCTGCTCTATATTATTTGGTTTGTTTGATCGCTGCCACCAAAATATAAATTTTTCTTATAGCGCACAAAACTGATTTTAAACGGCCACCACCTCCCTTTCGTTTGGGGAACACAGACACAGACAAAACAATACTAGACTGGAGCAGTTTTTAAAAGGTGAACAAAACTGAAACGTTTATTTGCTGGCTTTCACAAAGGCTTCTCAGGTAAACTGGAGAGGAAGTAAGCGTACTGGTTTTAGAGAGAGTTTGTTCTAGCTTAACGGTTTCAGGCAATGAATGTTTCTTAAAGCGTATGGTTGCAGGCACTTCACGTAAGTTACACGATGGACACTCACAGGTGTCCCTTCACTTAAAGTTTTACTTTAAAGATGTTTCTCAAAAGATGGTACTGTGGAGATTTCACACTCCCTCATAAAAACAAAACCTCTCAGTCCGCTGTTCCTCCTCACAAAAATCAAACACTCAGTCTTCGCCCTGTGGGATTCAGGCATACAGCCTCCCTCTCCCACAATCCTACAACTTGGCTTCTCTGCCACAGGATTTGGGCCTCCCAAGACTGATGTCAATGTGTAGGACCAGCTCTCCGACTGTTAGAGGTTTCCCTCACAGACAAAACAAAACACCTGAGGGCGGACACACGCCTCCAAACTCAGGGTATTCGGGGACTCAATAGCTTCCTCAGCTATTATCCAGCCCCACAGCAGTGAGAGAACTTGGCTGATTCACCTCACTCTGTCTCAAAAGTACCCGAGGGCACAAAACGCTCATACAGAGCCAAAACAGTCCGAAGACTCCAAAGAAAAGAACCCCTCAGCTCTAGCGCTGACAGTTTATAAAGACTCTGCCTTTTTTTCCTCTGGCCAATCAGGGCTGGCCAGGGCTTAACTCTTAAAGGGGCGGGTCCACCCTGTAACCTGAATGCAGGCTGAATGCATTCGTCACACCCAAGTCCCTTTTCTGGTCTGTGACTGATAGCATTGACCTGTAGCATGTATGTGAAATTTGGATTTTTTTGCCCCTATGTGCATCACTTTACATTTTGCTACATTGAACTGCATTTGCCATTTCTTAGCCCACTCACCTAATTTATAAAGGTCTGCTTGGAGCTCTTCGCAATCCTTTGCGGTTCTCACCACCCTACATAATTTGGTATCATCCGCAAACTTGGCCACCATGCTACCCACCCCTACTTCCAGGTCATTTATGAATAGGTTAAAGTCATTTAAAGAGTCGGTTGTTACTGTGGCCACCAGCCTGTGGGACATGTCCTGAGCTGTTGGCTTGTTTGCTTTGGCACATAGAGGTCGCCTGCACCGTGTACCTGAATTTATGCACGGCCTTTCGGGTGGGAAAGAGGGGCACTAGCCGATAAAACGGCTCACCTGAGGGCTTCAGACAGCTGGGAAGCATCTGTTGACAGGCACGTTTGGTTTCATATTCATTTATCTCAGTAAACACTTCAGTCTCCAAGTCGTGCTTTTGTGATTCTATCTGTCGTAAACAGCAGACACTTGAAAAATCAATCTCTGATTAGGCTGTGAACACCTTCACACTTAACACTTGTGTTGTTCTTCCAATCTGAAATTACATGGCTATTTTACTTTCAGTACCCTTGCTGGGGCAACTGCGCTTCCAAGTGTGTACTTGTGCACCACTGTAATTGGCACAGGCAGGCGGAAAGCCTCGAAAGAGCCGGGTATTGTTGGCTGTAGCAAAGCAAGGCTTGTGCCTTCTGAGTGTCCAGAATTGGTTGGGTTCTGCCCTGCATTTAGTTGACTTCTTGCTGGTTTCCTTTCTGCATCAATCTGCTGCTGGGATCGAAAATTCCAAAGGGCTACAAGTGACCTGACTTGATCTTGTTTTCCTTAAGTTTGTGGCTGACGGTATCTTCAAAGCGGAACTGAACGAATTTCTGACCCGTGAGCTGGCTGAAGATGGCTACTCCGGGGTGGAGGTCCGAGTTACCCCAACCAGGACAGAAATCATCATCCTTGCAACCAGGTGATAGTGCCCTCCTGTCTGGTTACGTTCCCACCTTCTTTGTTTTGTCTGGCACGCCCCCGGCAACACCCCCACCTTCTTTGAACCCATTCTCCTGGTCCTCAGTCTCTGGAGCAGCAGAAAACAAGCTCGCTCCCTCACCAACATGACATCCCTTCAAATATCTAAACAGGGCTATCACGTCACCTCTCAACTTTCTCTTCATCAAACTGAGCATACCCAGTGGTGTTATGTGTATGACCAGAGGTGGGATCCAGCAGGTTCTCGCAGGTTCCCGAGAGTAGGTCACTAATCATTTGTGTGTGCCAAGAGGGGGTTACTAATTGGTGCTTTTGCCACGTGATTTTTGCCTTAGTTACGCCCCTCTGAGCAGTAGCGCGCAGAACTTGAAGCAGTCTAGCAGGAAGTGCACCGGTGTGCGTGGCAGCCTGCACCGGTGTGCGTTCGCTTCCTGCCCAAGGGATCCCGCGCAGCGGCTGGGTGCCCTGCCACAGCCCCTCGCCCCAGGAAGGCTGCATGCCCCCGCTTCAGGCCCCTCTCGCCCAGCGCTACGCCACTGTTTGAATCCCACCACCGTGGGAACCTGTTACTAAAATTTTTGGATCCCACCACTGTGTGTGACATGTGAACGTCCCAGTGACTTTAGAGAAGCGCTTAACCCGTGACTTTCTTTCAGAACTCAGAACGTTCTGGGTGAAAAAGGGCGCCGCATCCGAGAGCTGACCGCCGTTGTGCAGAAGCGGTTTGGCTTTCCCGAAGGAAGCGTGGAGGTAAGGGCCGTTTCCATTTCCCTCCCTTCTTCCCAGCTCTGAAGTTCCCTTCGGTGATGATTCGATGACGAGTCAGAAATGGGCACCCCACTGCTGAGAGCGTCTTATACGGGGCCACGTTCTGTGGGCCTGGGCTAGGGGGCTCTGGCAGAGGTGCCCAGTTCATTGGATGAGCTTGAGGCATTTGTCTGAGAAGGGAGAACCTCCAGTGCCATGCTGGCAGGGGCTGATGGGAATTGTAGTCCATGAACATCTGGAGAGCCATAGGTTGCAGACCCCTGCTCCGGTTGGTTTGGGCTGAGGTCTGGCTTAGGCAAATTCATGCAGTTTTTATAAATAAAGTATTGCATATTGATAAACAGGTTTTGCTCAATAAGCAGAGGTTCAGATTTGAATCCCAGAAGCGTGGGTTTGATCTCTGCGCCGTAGCCATGAATGCTTGAAGGCTATGCTGCATCTGTTTTTCAAGTAACCAGTAACTGAAAAAGATCTCACCCATCTAAATCTACTTTATGGTAAATCAGCAGAAGTTAGCAGCCCATGAGTTTTCTTTCCTCGCCTCTAGGCAATCCAGTTTACACTAGTCATTGTCTCTGTGTTACAGGTGACTTCTGATGGCTAGATTTTGTCGAGTTCTCCCTGTACTCACCCCTTCCCAGTAACTTAAGTTGAAATGGTTTCGCTCTGGTTTGATGCATCCCATTGCTAAGTGATTGTATCGGTGCACCTTTCCCTCTTTCTCAAGCAGGGTAAGTTTGACGGAAGCATGGCAGGAAAATCCCGAGTTAATTTCTGTGAGTTTGCACCTGCGGGGTTTTCTGTACCAGCGGCGGCTGCTGTGTGTTTGATCGCCTCCAGCCTCTTCTGGGCGCTAAGGTGAACGAGAGCCGAAAGGAACCGTGCAAAATGCAGCTAGAGCTGTGTTGCGTTGGGCACACCGTCCCCTTCTGCCAATTCTCACTGTGGTCTCATCTGTTAAGTTTTCAGTCGCTTCCCTGGTCGCTTCTGGGTTGCACCCACTCCCGTGCCGGGAATGATGCTTCTACAAGTGTAGCCCCAACAAGTAGAGTCACCTGGTAGCGCTTGCCACCAAACTTCTTGCTTGGAAGCTTTGGATGGTACAAGCCGACAAGTGCAGTTGCTGTTTGGGAGCTGCTTGTTTGAAAAGCATATTCACGAGGCACGGAGGCCAGGTGGGCCCGGCCTGTGGAGTGGAGGACGGTCCCTCAAGCTTCCTTGTAAAGGCCTCCGTGACTCCTCTGCAGGCATGTGAGTACTGGGGGGGTGGGGAGTGTCACAACTTGCTGGTTGTCCCTAGCCCCTCAATGATGCGGCTGGCCTCTTCCCGGGCCAGGGCTTCTCCTACAGCCCTCTGGCTCCCTGCCTGCGGGAACACTCTTTACCAGGGATCTTGGAGAGTTCCCTAGGTCCTGTAAGACTGGAATTGCTCCACCGGGCGCTTGGAGGGCCGGGCTGCCATGTGGTCGCTCTCCTCTTCCCCCCTTTACACTCTGGACCCTTAATTTTTACAGGGCCCAACTCTCTGGGTTTGTTCTTTCCAGGGTGGGCCTATGAAGATTTATGTTGGATGCCGATAAATTTGTTTAATCCACTGTTTTAACTGGGGTTTTAATGTGAATTGTTGAATTGCTATTATTGTGTTGTGCACCGCCCAGAGCCCTTTGGGGGAGGGGCGGTATATAAAAATGATTATAAATAAATAAACTGTCTTTCTGCTGCTCCGCTCCTCTGCCTTTCTGCTCCAGCAGCAGTGTCCGGTACTGAATAACCAGAATAGAGGAGGCATAGAGAAGGCTCCCGTTGATCCAGCATGGGGAAGTGGTGAAGAGCAGCGGACTCTAATCCGGAGAGCCGCATTTGATTCCTCACTCCTCCGCAAGAAGCCTGCTGGGTGACTTTGGGCCAGTTACGGTTCTTTCAGCACCAGCAGGGGACCTGTTTTGGGGAGGGGAAAGGCAATTGTCAGCTACTTTGAGCAGCAGTGGCGTAGGAGGTTAAGAGCTCGTGTATCTAATCTGGAGGAACCGGGTTTGAATCCCCGCTCTGCCGCCTGAGCTGTGGAAGCTTATCTGGGGAATTCAGATTAGCCTGTGCACTCCCACACACGCCAGCTGGGTGACCTTGGGCTAGTCACAGCTTCTCGGAGCTCTCTCAGCCCACCCACCTCACAGGGTGTTTGTTGTGAGGAAGGAAGGGCAAGGAGATTGTCAGCCCCTTTGAGCCTCCTGCAGGAGAGAAAGGGGGGGATATAATTCCAAACTCTTCTTCTTCTTCTTCTTAAAGGTAGAGAAAAGCGGAGTATAAAAACCAACAGAACCACGGGTCCTCAGTGTGGTGCCCATGGGTGCCATGCTCCTGCACATACGCTGATTTGGCAGTAGCTGCCACCACAGCACAGACATATGCCCCCCCGCGGGTTGGAAAGTAGGGCGGCAGGCAGTGATTTGGTGGCTGCACCAGCCATACCCTGTCAGAATTCCATAGGTGCCCGCAGACTCAAAAGGCTGTGGATCCTTTTACTGTGTTCCTGAGAACACTTCTGAGGTAAGAACCCTGCTGGCATTCTCAAATTTCCACAGCAAACCTGTTTTGGGTAGCAGTAAACTCCCATCCAGCAGCAGCAGCCACCAAAACAACCCTCCGAAGGTCTTGTGGATCACCAAGAAGCTTATGTGCTCCAGTGGGAATACTATACACTGGTGAAGCTGGAGGGAAGATTTAAGAATATGGAACATTCTAAAAGAGTTTGTTCATTGTTCATGTTCACATACACGCTACAGGGGTCAGTGCTATCAGTCACAGACCAGGAAAGGGATTTAGGCGTCTTAGTTGATAGTTCCATGGGAATGTCAACTCAATGCATGGCAACTGTGAAAAAGGCAAACTCTATGCTGGGGATCATTAGAAAAGGAATTGATAATAAAACTGCAAAGATTGTCATGCCCTTATATAAAGCAGTGGTGCGACCGCACTTGGAGTAATTGGGTGGTCCAGTTCTGGTCACAGCATCTCAGAAAGCATATTGAGGAGATAGGAAAAGTGCAGAGATGGGCAAACAGGATGCCGATTGAGGGACTGGAGCACCTTCCCTATGAGGAGAGGCTGCAGCGTTTGGGACTCTTTAGTTTGGAGAGGGAGGCGGTTGAGGGGGGGATATGATCAAGTCTATAAAATTATGCATTGGGTAGAAAATGTTGACAGAGAGAAATTTTTCTCTCTTTCTCACAATACTAGAACCAGGGGGCATTCATTGAAAATGCTGGGGGGAAGAATTAGGACCAATAAAAGGGAAACACTTCTTTCACGCAACGCGGTGATTGGTGTTTGGAATATGCTGCCATGTGGAGGTGGTGATGGCCACTAACCCGGATAGCTTTAAAAGGGGCTTGGACAGATTTATGGAGGAGAAGTCGATTTATGGCTACCAATCTTGATCCTCTTTGATCTGAGATTGCAAATGCCTTAACAGACCAGGTGATCGGGAGCAACAGCGGCAGAAGGCCATTTTGTTCACATCCTGCCTGTGAGCTCCCAAAGGCACCTGGTGGGCCACTGCGAGTAGCAGAGAGCTGGACTAGATGGACTTTGGTCTGATCCAGCTGGCTTGTTCTTATGTTCTTATGTGATATGACTACAGTTGAAACACTTGACCATTCTTTGTTTCTATGCCCGAAATACAATAAGATATGCATGAAATACATGAATTCCATTTTCTTGCCAAGTTCTCAGTGGCATGAGTGTTATAAGATACCCAATCTCCTGAACAGCTCTGATGTGCTCTTCTGTGAAACGGTTGCAAATTTTAGACTGGAAATTAGTAATTTTAACTGTATTTCTTAACCTTGTTTTGTTTTAAAATTTTGTCCTGTTTTATATGCCAATAAAGGCTTGTGTTGTTTGTACACTGGTGAAGGCTATCCAAGCAGGGTTGAACCGGAGCCTGTTTGGGAATTGTTTCAGATTACTTTGGAGGAAGCTGCTGAACAAAATTAAGAACGCTGGCCGTATTGCACGTGTTGCTTTTATGTCAGAAATTCAGCCTCTCATTTCTGCAGCGCTTTCACAAGTCAGTTGTCAGTTTACGGGCTCTTTTTCCCCGTAAACTTGCATCCATCAGCAGCAGCCAACGGAACAGCCCTCTGGAAACCCTAGTGGTCGCATCCCTTAATAAAGACATCCCTTCTTCTTTCAGCTGTACGCCGAGAAGGTGGCCACGAGAGGCCTGTGCGCCATCGCCCAAGCCGAATCTCTGCGCTACAAACTTCTCGGGGGCCTGGCAGTGCGAAGGTAAGCATCAGGCTCTTTGGCTTGGCTTCTGTCTACTGTTTGTGTGTGTGTGTCCTGTGTAGCCTGGGCAGGTCACAGCAACCTTCTATGGGTAGGTTGGTCCCTGTCTGTTGCAAGCCGGTACACTTGGGTGGCAGGAGGAGAGAAAACAGGTTGGGCATCTTACTGTCAGCTGGAAAACGAAGATGCTTGGTCCTTTTAAGCTTGTTCTCTAACTCGGGCCCCTTCCGCACATGCAGAATAATGCACTTTCAATCCACTTTCACAATTGTTTGCATGTGTATTTTGCTATTTCGCATAATAAAATCCAGCTGCAAAGTGTATTGAAAGTGGACTGAAAGTGCATTATTCTGCATGTGCGGAAGGGGTCTCAGTTCCTCCTTGCTTCCCGTAGCTACTTTTCTTTTAGTCTTCTTGCTTGAGAGGCAGGGTGGTGTACTGGTTAAGAGCAGGTGGACTCTAATCTGGAGAACCAGGTTTGATTCCCCACTCCTCCACCTGAGTGGTGGATTCTTTATCTAGTGGACCAGATGTGTTTCTGCATTCCTGCTGGGTGGCCTTGGGCTATTCACAATTGCCCATGCCCACCACTAATAAGGCTGAACAAAAAGATACAGCCTTCTACGCTTCCTGCTACAAGGAATATCATTTCCTCTCTTGGTCTCCTGAATTGACTTTTGAGATCTTCCTGTTCTCCACTAGTGGAGGAGGGTATCTTTCGGGTTGCACCTCCTTGGGACTACTGAATAGCCTTTCCAGCTAAGTGATGTGATTGGCGTTTGGCTGATGATTCTGACGTTTTGCCCAGGGCAGTGGCGCGTTCAAAACTCAAACAGAGACAGCTTATGATTGAAGTCTATAAAATCATGCATGGGGTAGAAAATGTTGACAGAGAGAAGTTTCTCTCTCTTTCTCACAATACTAGAACCAGGGGGCACCCATTGAAAATGCTGGGAGGGGGAAGAATTAGGACTAATCAAAGGAAACGCTTCTTCACGCAGCGTGTGATTGGTGTTTGGAATATGCTGCCACAGGAGGTGGTGATGGCCACTAACCTGGATAGCTTTAAAAAGGGCTTGGACAGATTTATGGAGGAGAAGTCGATCTATGGCTACCAATCTTGATCCTCCTTGATCTCAGATTGCAAATGCCTTAGCAAACCAGGTGCACAGGAGCAGCAGCAGCAGAAGGCCATTGCTTTCACATCCTGCCTGTGAGCTCCCAAAGGCACCTGGTGGGCCACTGCGAGTAGCAGAGTTCTGGACTAGATGGACTCTGGTCTGATCCAGCAGTCTAGTTCTTATGTTCTTAGTTCCATAGTGCCTAAAATCCACTTATTCTAGCATCAGCTTGTGGGCTACAGTCCCAAAAAGTCTAAGAAGCGGCACTCCTAGAAAGCTTTGGGTGATGCATTTCTTGGCAGAACAAAAATCCAGACATAGCTGCGGCTCACAAAGTTGGCTCTGACCTCTGAAAAGGCCTGCCGCTTGCAGTGCGGCCTGAATAGAGTTGCGCCCTTCAAATCATTCTGCAGAACTTGCAGAAACATTAATTGTCCAGTGAGGGCATTTCCAGTAGTCGTTAGACCCATATTAGAATGGAGCAGGATTGAAACTGCTCTGTGATGATTACTGTAGCCATTGCCTGCTTTTATGGGATTGTCATGTCTTGTAATCCACCATGTATATTGCTTGTCCTGTACCTGGCTTTTGATGGCTTACTGTTCCTATTGTTCCCCAATACTGTCATCGTTTTGCGCTGTTCATCGGTCATCTTGTGCTGTTGTGTCTACGCCAGTGATGGCAAACTTTTTTGAGACCGAGTGCCCAAATTGCAACCCAAAACCCACTTATTTATCGCAAAGTGCCAACATGGCAATTTAACCTGAATACTGAGGTTTTAGTTAGAAAACACGGCTGGCTCTGAGGCGTGCATTACTCAGGAGTAAGCTTAGTGGTAGTCGGTGACTTTGCTTTGAAGCAACCGTGCAACTCTTTGAATGGGTGAATCACGACCCTAGGAGGGCTTACTCAGAAGCAAGCCCCATTACCAAAGCAAACCGAAGCCTTTACTCCTCTACAGGTAAAGTGGGATCGGTGACTTTAGTTCTTCAAGCATGAAAATCAGTAATAAACAGCTTTAACAGAGTTACCTACACTTCTTCCCCAAAACTCAGTCTTAGGTTTAATGCTAATAATCGAGCTCAAAATAATCTGTTTGCGTGTGCCCACAGAGAGGGCTCCAAGTGCCACCTCTGGCACCCGTGTCATAGGTTCGCCACCACTGGTCTACACTGTTCTTGTGTTTGTCCTGTAATCAGCCTTCAGTCTCAGTGAGAAAAGCAGAAAATCTACAAAATTTTAAATAGTAAAATTGATTTCGTTGAACTTAGAAAAGGGGTAACTTGGCTTAGGACGGCTCGGTTAACGGGCTTTTCGCCAGATGTTTTTGCCACAGCTGCTGCTCCACAGTATCATATGAGCAGGTGTTCAAAAGGTGGTCTCCCTCGGACTTGAAAGTCTTTTCAGTGCTTTGCCCTCTGAAAATTAAATGCAGAGTGTTTCAGCGGCCTTGGAGATCCACTCCCTTCTGGAAGATGGCTCCCTTCTGTGATGATACGATGACGAGTCAGAAATGGACACGGTCTTGCTCAGAGTGACCGGCTCGAGACCACGTTCTGTGGAACTGGGTTCGTGCGCTCTGGCAAGCGTGTCCTCTTCATTGGATGATTTAGAGGCATTTGTCTGAGAAGGGAGAGTCCAGCATACAGTTTTCTGTCCCCAGTAAAACTGTTAATGTAATCCAGTACTTGGCTTTTTTTGTTTCTTGTACTTACAAGGAGAAATCAAGGGTGTGGGAAAAGGTGGGGCTCTCCTTCAGAGCAGCCTGACGGTGGTTCCCCTCCTTTCTCAGGGCATGCTACGGCGTCCTCCGCTTCATCATGGAGAGCGGGGCCAAAGGCTGCGAAGTGGTGGTCTCGGGAAAGCTCCGGGGGCAGCGAGCCAAGTCCATGAAGTTTGTAGACGGCCTGATGATCCACAGCGGAGACCCCGTGAACTACTATTACCATACACGTGTCAGCCATGTGCTGCTCAGGCAGGGTGAGTCTGTGGGGTGGGCCGTCTCGGCGGCTTCTTGGTGTGTGTCTGGGGAAGCCACTGCTAATGTGCATTTTGGACTGCCTCGGACTCCATGGGATATATCCCAATCATCCCTCCTGCAGACACAGATAAGATGTGTTCCACTCTTGGCAAGAAGAAGTGCCTGTTTGCTGGAATAGCATAATTGAAAGAGTTTTTATTATGTAAAACGCTTTTATGCTGCTTTTTAAGCATAAGCATTTTATTGTCATTGTGCACGCACAACGAAATTTACAGCAGCATTCCTCGATGCACACAATTTCTGTGACCTGTTCCTCATCCTCACTTTCCCTCTCCTCCACTCCATCATCCCTACACAGCCCCAAACACATCAACATCGAAGTCAAGGAGAGTTCAGCATCACCACAGCTCTGTAGAGTAGAAGCTGTTTCTGAGCCTCTTTGTCCTAGTTTCTTGATAGGACCTGTATCACTCAGTCGGATGGACACAGTTCAAAAAGAGAGTGTGCCGGATGAGATGGGTCTCTCAGAATATTTTGGGCTTTCTTTCGGCTTCTGGAATTATAGAGTTCTTCCAAGGAGGGGAGAGGGCAGCCGATAATCCTCTGTGCAGTAGTGATCACCCTTTGGAGTGCCTTCCTATCTGCCACTGTGCAACTGGAGAACCATACACAGATGCAGTAGGTTAAGACACTCTCTATAGCACAGCGGTAAAAGGACACCAGGAGTTTTCCATCCAGTTGTTGTTTCCTTAAAAGTCTCAGATAGTATACAGTCTTTGCTGGCCTTTCTTTAACCACCATACAGTCTGTACGCTGGTGGTCAAGTCCCTTTTAATCATAACTTCCAGAAATTTAAAACTAGCCACCCGCTCTACTTGATCTCCATTTATAGTCAAGGGCTGAATTTCTGAGCTATTCCTTCTATAGTCCACTATAGGCTCCTTTGTCTTGTTAGTATTAAGAACCAGGTTATTTTCCCTGCACCGTGAAAGCAATCAGTCCACCTGACTGGGGTCCTCGAGGCAGCAGATATTTAAAACATTTGAGCCATTTAAAATAACAATCAAAATTAGAAAATAATTCAAATGGGATTATAAAATAGTTCAGTTTAAAAGCACAAAGGGCTCCTAGTCTTAACAGCTATCTGCAAACTACAAAACTTAAATAATCTAAGAGGGCTTTACCATGCAATCAGTAGTGCATGATTTCTTTACAGCTCTCAGTGACCAAATGATAACAAATAATATTGACAATTGGAGTAAAAAAGAGATAAAATACAATCAGTCATACATATAATATTATCAAATTAATTGAAATGAATTAATGAAAATCTTGAGATCACAAGATTTACAAAAAGGCATTATTAAACTTTCTCATATGTTAAATATTTCACAAAGATGCTGGAATAAATTATTAGAAGCTATGCTATGTACAGCTTGCTGAAACTAGGAGCTTCCTAAGTAATTTTTGCATAACTTAATGTGTCACATTGATATTTTTGCTTCGCTTCAGTTCTGTTTTTAGACTTCTGATTGGTTTGAAAACCCTAATTCCTGTTCATTGGGTGCCCCGTTCTGCTGCCTGTGTTGACTCACTCTGTGTAATCCATTTTGAAACCAAGTGAGAAAGGTGGTCTATAAATAAATCCAAACAAATAAATAAAAATATAATAAGCAAACTAGGAGGAGGACCAGTAACAGTTGCCGGGGGCGTGCCAGACGAAACAAAGCCTTCCCCTGCAAAAGACACCAGCAGAGCGAGGCAGACAAATCTCTCCGGGGAAAGGATCTGCAAAGTTAATATCTCATTTTTCTCCTCAGTGGGGACCCAGAGTCATTTACAACATTCTCCCCTCCTCCATTTTATCCTCATGACCCTTTGAGGTAGGCTAGGCTGAGAAGGTATGACCGGCTCGGGTTGTCCTAGCAAGGCTCTGCAGTCGATCTTTCAAAGGTAGCTCATGTTCCGGAGCAGCAGTGGCGTAGGAGGTTAAGAGCAGGTGCACTCTGATCTGGAGGAACCGGGTTTGATTCCCCAGCGCCTGTCAGCCTGAGCTGTGGAGGCTTCTCTGGGGAATTCAGATTAGCCTGTACACTCCCACACACGCCTAGCCAAGTGACCTTGGGCTTAGTCACAAGCAGCTTCTCGGAGCTCTCTCATTCTGCACCCAACTTTAAGCAGGGTGTTTTTCTATTGGTGAGAGGGGAAGGGCAAGGGGATTGTACGCCCCTTTGAGTCTCCTGCAGGAGAGAAAGGGGGGATATAAATCCAAATTCTTCTTCTTCTGGACGAATGTCTCCTCAGGCGTGCTGGGCATTAAAGTGAAGATCATGCTGCCCTGGGACCCAAGCGGCAAGATCGGGCCCAAGAAGCCCTTGCCGGACCACGTCAGCATCGTGGAGCCCAAGGAAGAGATCCTCCCTACCACCCCCATCTCGGAGCAGAAGGGCACGAAGCCGGAGCAGCCGCCTCTGCCTCAGCCGGTTCCCACTGCTTAAAGAGAAGGTGAGCAGCTTTTGCTGTGGTTCTGGCAAACCTGGGCTGGATTCCAGTAGCGCCTTGGAGACCAATAGGATTTCGAGAGACAAAGTTCCTGTCATCAGTTAGCCATGTCGGTCTGCAGTTTGTTGGAGCTTGCGTATTCTGAATTGCAGGTTGTAGAGCCTGACAGTTGAAATAAACCTTATCTGGACAGTGTTCTTGCCAAGAGACTGTCCATATTGATTACTCCCTTCAGTATCGATTGGTGCAAAAAAACCCCCCCTCAAAAGTGGCCAATTTTTTTGTGCTTTTTCGTTGCAGGTTTTCCAACATCCGGTGCAAACAGCTTGATGCTTGTAAAAATATCTCTTAATAAAATTTTAAAAATCCCATCTGTTACCTCTTTTTATTAATAGTCCATAAGAACATAAGAACAAGCCAGCTGGATCAGACCAGAGTCCATCTAGTCCAGCTCTCTGCTACTCAAAGTGGCCCACCAGGTGCCTTTGGGAGCTCACATGCAGGAGGTGAAAGCAATGGCCTTCTGCTGCTGCTGCTCCTGAGCACCTGGTCTGTTAAGGTATTTGCAATCTCAGATCTAAGAGGATCAAGATTGGTAGCCATAAATCGACTTCTCCATAAATCTGTCCAAGCCCCTTTTAAAGCTATCCAGGTTAGTGGCCATCACCACGTCCTGTGGCAGCATATTCCAAACACCAATCACACGTTGCGTGAAGAAGTGTTTCCTTTTATTAGTCCTAATTCTTCCCCCCAGCATTTTCAATGTATGCCCCCCTGTTCTGTAGTTCCAGTGCTATTGATCCGCAGGTCAGAGCCTGCCAGCTTGAATCTCCCTTAGAATCCTAAAGTTGGAAGAAACCCCAAGGGCCGTCAAGTCCAACCCCCTGCCATGCAGGAACGCACAATCAAAGCACTCCAGTTGAATGCCCATCCAGCCTCTCTTTAAAAACCTCCAAAGAAAGAGACTCCATCGCTCTCCGAGTGAGTAAATTCCACTCTCGAACAGATGTGATAGCTGGGGAAGTTCTTCCTTGGCTGTTTATGTGGAATCTCTTTTCCTTCACCTTTTAAACCATTTCAATTTGGTCTCTCTAAGTAGCAGGAAACAAGCTTGCTCCCTCTTCGACATGACATCCCTTCAAATATTTAAACATAGCTATCATGTCCCCTCTTCACATCTCCAGGCTAAACATCCCCTGCTCCCTGAGTCTCTCCTCATAGGGCATGGAGTCCAGACCTTTGACCATTTTAGTTGCCTTCCTCTGGACCCGTTCCAGCTTGTCAGTATCCTTAAATTATAAGTTCTGTAAACTGAACACAGTACTCTAGTTGAGGTCTGACCAATGTAGAATAGAGTGGTACACTTACTTCCCTCGATCTAGAGTCTAGATTCTAGGACCAAAGATGGCGAACCTTTTGGAGAGACCGAAAGTGTCTAAATTGCAAACTGGAACCCACTCATTTATCGTGAGTGCCAATTTAACCTTGAATACTTGAGTATAGTTTTAGTTGAGAAAAAATGGTTGGCCCTGAGGCATGCATTAATCGGGAGTTAGCTTGGTGGTAGTCGATGGCTTTGCTTTGAAGCAACTGTGCAACTCTTCCAAGGGGTGAATCAATGCACCCCATGAGGGTTTATACTCAGAAGTAAGCCCCATTGCCAGCAAACCCATCTTACTCCCAGGTGTTGGATCAGGCTTTTGTTCTTTTTTGTATGAAAATCAGTGGGGTTAACAGCTTTAACAGGGTTACCTGTCTGCTTCCCCAAAAACTAGGTCTTAGGTTTACTGCTAATAATCAAACTCATGCCCAGGCCAGCCTAGATGTTGGGGGGCGGTGGGGCAACTCTGTTTGCGCGTGCCCACAGAGAGGGCTCTGAGTGCCACCTCTGGCACTCGTGCCATAGGTTCACCACCACTGTTCTAGACTATACTCTTATTGATGCACCCCAGAATTGCATTGGCTTTCTAGTCCCAGGTGCTCAATAAAATGGGAGTCTGAACACACAGAAACTTGTGAAGTTGGACCCTTGGACTATGAAAATCAGTATTTTCTCCTTCGCCTGGCAGTGGTTTTTCAGGGTTGCTGCCTCTGAGCAGGGGGTGGACTAGATGGCCGCAGACCCTTTCTAGTTCTGTGGTTCTACATTCCCTCATAGCTGAACCTTTTCATGGAACATGTCTGGCCTTGTCTACGCAAACCAAATGCTCTCCTGTTGAGCTAAAGCCCTTCTGTGGCTGCTCTGGTTTGTCTCACTGGGGCTTGGGAGCATCAGCCCCATAATTCTATTCGGGTCTAGGAACCTGTGGCTTTTCATACCATAACTACAATTCTATCAGCCTTGTGCCAGCATGGCCAATTGGCCATGTAGTCCATGAACATCTGGAGAATTGTAGTCCACGAACATCTGGAGAGCCGCAGGTTGCAGACCCCTGTTCTAGCTTGTATGCTTGTGCTGTTGAATCGCGGGTGCCTTGGAGTGACCCTGTAGGGCAGTGGTGGTGAACCTTTGGCACTCCGGATGTTCATGGACTACAATTCCCATCAGCCCCTGCCAGCATGGCCAATTGGCCATGTGGTCCATGAACATCTGGAGAATTGTAGTCCATGAACATCTGGAGAGCCGCAGGTTGCAGACCCCCGTTCTAGCTTGTATGCTTGTGCTGTTGAATTGCGGGTGCCTTGGGGTGACCCTGTAGGGTTTTCAGTGCAAGGGACAGAGGTGGTTTGCCATTGCCTACCTCCATGTGGTCTCAGAGAGTTGTGAGAGAACTGTGGCAGGCCCAAGGTTACCCAGCAGGCTTCATGTGCAGGAGTGGGGGAATGGAGCCCAGAACTAGCCTGCTGGGTCAGACCAGAGTCCATCTAGTCCAGCACTCTGCTACTCGCAGTGGCCCACCAGGTGCCTTTGGGAGCTCCCATGCAGGAGGTGAAAGCAATGGCCTGCTGCTGCTCCTGAGCACCTGGTCTGCTAAGGCATTTGCAATCTGAGATCAAGGAGGATCCAGATTGGTAGCCATGGATCAACTTCTTCATAAATCTGTCCAAGCCTTTTTTAAAGCCATCCAGGTTAGTGGCCATCACCACCTCCTGTGGCAGCATATTCCAAACACCAATCACAGGTTGTGTGAAGAAGTGTTTCCTTTTATTAGTCCTAATTCTTCCCCCCAGCATTTTCAATGAATGCCCCCTGGTTCTAGTATTGTGAGAAAGAGAGAAAAATTCCTCTCTGTCAACATTTTCTACCCCATGCATAATTTTGTAGACTTCAATCATATCCCCCCTCAGCCGCCTCCTCTCCAAACTAAAGAGTCCCAAACGCTGCAGCCTCTCCTCATAGGGAAGGTGCTCCAGTCCATCAATCATCCTCGTTGCCCTTCTCTGCACTTTTTCTCTCTTCAATATAACTTAAATTTCTCAGCTGCTGTGGGGCTGGGGGTGTTGGGCTGGCTCAACACTAGTGAGCAGAGTTGTGTCAACTTTTGTAACGCAGACTGTTTGCCAATGTTGTTGGGAGGCGAACAGGGTTGGTCACGTGGAGAAGGTTCCAAATGGGTGCTGCGATGGAGGAAGAGAACTGGGAGGGAGGGGCACGCTCAGTCTGATCTGTGGGCTTCTGCGGTTCCAGAGTCCTGCCTCCGTAGGTCAATATGATGTTCTGAGACCATGAAGAATCTTCATATAGAAGAGGAGGAGTTTGGATTTATATCCCACCTTTCTCTCCTGTAAGTTCTCCTTTCCCCACCCCACCCCACCCCAACAAACACCCTGTGAGGTGGGTGGGGCTGAGAGAGCTCCGAGAAGCTGTGACTAGCCCAAG
>NC_059428.1:3848120-3866437 GCF_021028975.2 Sphaerodactylus townsendi | reverse complement strand
CACTCTGCTACTCGCAGTGGCCCACCAGGTGCCTTTGGGAGCTCACGTGCAGGAGGTGAAAGCAATGGCCTTCTGCGGCTGTTGCTCCCGATCACCTGGTCTGTTAAGGCCTTTGCAATCTCAGATCAAAGAGGATCAAGATTGGTATCCATAAATCGAGCAGAACTTCTCCAAAAGCAGCTCCCCAGAACAGCTCCACAAGAACTCAAAACCCAGCTGGTGGGGGTCTGCGTCCCATGGAGGGTCTTGGTTTTGCATTCTGCAGCCAAGTACTCCGAACCAAGCCACCCTGTGCTCGGCTATGGACTCCCAGAAGGACCACATCTGGACGAGGTCAACCAGCAAGCCGGCAGGATTTACAAGAAAATGGAGCCATTATTACGGAGCGAATGATGTCAGTGTTTCTACTCGGATACAATTTACAGTAGAAGGGAAAGGGGACGGTTCGCTGGGAGGGCCAGAACATCGCGGAACCCCATCCCAGACACGTTGTCCACAACGCAACCTGGAAAGGGAAACCCCAACGAAACCCGCCGGCTTTCGCAAAACAAGCCAAAAGAAGGCAGACCAAGCTGGTATAATTATGGGGTTAGACAGGCCGGCAAGATGCCAGCAAACAGGGAGAGAGGAGGCCAAGTACCGAGAATAGCCAGGAAGCATGTCTGGATTTCCCAGCAGCCTCACTTAAGAGTCCCACTAGCCAAATCACTAGAACTACCTACCACGAGGAGGAGGAGGAGGAGGAGGAGGAGGAGTTTGGATTTATATCCCCCTTTCTCTCCTGTAAGGAGACTCACCAAATCACTAGAACTACCTAGAAGAAGAAGAGAAGAGTTTGGATTTATATCCCCCCTTTCTCTCCTGCAGGAGACTCAAAGGGGCTGACAATCTCCTTGCCTTTCCCCCCTCACAACAAACACCCTGTGAGGTGGGTGGGGCTGAGAGAGCTCCGAAGAACTGTCACTAGCTCAAGCTGGCGTGTGTTGGGAGTGCACAGGCTAATCTAGTTCTCCAGATAAGCCTCCACAGATCAAGTGGAGCAGAGCAGGGAATCAAACCCGGTTCTCCAGATCAGAGTGCACCTGCTCTTAACCACTACGCCGCCGCTGCTCCTAAATACAGCTCAGTTAGCCGAACAAGTGGATTCAATTAATCAACTGAATTTTTTTGCCGGCGCATAAAACAAAAGTCAAAGGCTTTTCAGGTTATTCATGCAGGTATCCCAGGAGGAATTATCCTAGAAGAGGAATTCCCTCCAGAAGGAGAAACAGAAAAAAGCAACAGCCCTGCTAAGCTGGCACCGATTTGCGTAGGGACTGACATCAAAAGCAATTAACTTTTGGGAAAACTTGCGTTGCCGGATTTATCAGCAGCGCCGTTTTCGGGGATCAAAAGGCCTCCGACAGATTAATCTACCGGGCCAATGGATTTTGGCAGGCCCTACCAGGAACAGACGGGGCCAAGGCACTCAAATAGGAAGAAAAACCAGATGCAAAGAAACGCACACCTGCATAGACACTCCCTGGCGAAGGGCTGGGATGTAGGACAGGTGATAGTCTGTTTGGCATGGATGGGGAGAGGTGGTCGCTATTCAACAGCCAGTATTATCCCTTCAAAGTGAAGGACGGGGTCCCCAACAAAGTGTTGAGAAAGTTGGGGGTGCCGGGTGGGTCTCCAGAATGTGGCCGTGCCCACCACCAGAATTCCAAAAGTGCCCACAGGCCTCAAAAGGTTGGGGACCCCAACCTGGAAAAAGGCCTGCTCGACAGCTCTCCACCCTCCATCACCATAACAAGAATCGATGGGGGAATTCGTTGGCACCATTTTGCTTTGTGCCAAGGGCCACGGTGCCAGGCAAAATCTGGTTCTTGACTCCCAGAACCGGGATTCAAGCCCTCCGTTCCGAAATTCCCGTTCACCCGTCCTTCCCGTGGCATCTGGAGACCTTCAAAATGTACCATCCCACAGTGCCCGATCCCCTCGCTATATAATGGCTACCAATCTTGATCCTCCTTGAGCTCGGATTGCAAAGGCCTTAGCAGACCAGGTGCTCAGGAGCAGCAGCAGCAGAAGGCCATTGCTTTCACCTCCTGCTTGTGAGCTCCCAAAGGCACCTGGTGGACCACTGCGAGTAGCAGAGTGCTGGACTAGATGGACTCTGGTCTGATCCAGCAGGCTCTTTCTCATGTTCTTAAAGCCATTGCTTTCACCTCCTGCATGTGAGCTCCCAAAGGCACCTGGTGGGCCACTGCGAGTAGCAGAGAGCTGGACTAGATGGACTCTGGTCTGATCCAGCTGGCTCTTTCTCATGTTCTTAAAGCCATTGCTTTCACCTCCTGCAGGTGAGCTCCCCAAGGCACCTGGTGGGCCACTGCGAGGAGCAGAGTGCTGGACTAGATGGACTCTGGTCTGATCCAGCAGGCTAGTTCTTACGTTCTTATAATAAATCAAAAGGGAAAGTAACAGAAAGATATTTCAAGTTCAGTGGCGGCTGCAGCCCAAAGAAGCAGAAAGGAAGGAGAGATATTCAGAGACAGAGTTGGAAGCCCTTGCCCTTAAAAGGAAGAGTCTGGCCCCTGTCCTTCCTCCTGGTGGGCCAAGCCGCCCCGAAGGTCAAGCGGGGTAAAGGGCCCCCGCTGTGATCAACCCAGACCGTTGGCAAAAGATAAGACGGAAACCAGGCCACGGTCTGCCTCGAAGTGAGGAAGGCCAGCCGCGTTGGCCAAAAAGCAACACGTAGGTAAACCTGAAGAGATCAGCTTTGTTGAAGAAGTCTGCTCAAATTAAAGGCCTGCAAATATTCCGACTGGTCCATTTGCCAACCCATATTGATGTTACCTTTTTATTTGCTCACAAAGTTTCTGTGACACGTCGGTTCCACGGGACCTAAAAAGTCTGGCGGAACAACCCTGCTAATGCTTAGCATTTAATCGCCTGGAGGAAATTCTAAACTCCTCGTAGGCGAGCAGTTCTCTGGCCTATTTTCAGCCCTCTTTGGAAGTTTTTGGGCTGACTGGCTCTTGTAGACAACAGCCGGCTGCACTGGATATACAACGCACATTCCCCTGCCCTTAGTCCTTTGGAGGGAGCCAATTCTACGCCCTTAAGAAAAGAGAAATTTGGCAGCGACAACAGATTATCAGCAAATATTATTACGGGGGACACCATGTGGACACCAATAAAGTGCTGCATGAGACGTAATATTTTGCTAAAGACAAGCATAATGTTCACGGCGCCACATTTAAGAACATAAGAACATAAGAAAAAGCCTGCTGGATCAGACCAGAGTCCATCTAGTCCAGCACTCTGCTACTTGCAGTGGCCCACCAGGTGCCTTCGGGAGCTCACGTGCAGGATGTGAAAGCAATGGTCTTCTGCTGCTGCTGCTCTCCCTGAGCACCTGGTCTGCTAAGGCATTTGCAACCTCAGATCAAGGAGGATCAAGATTGGTGGCCATAGATCGACTTCTCCTCCATAAATCTGTCCAAGCCCCTTTTGAAGCTATCCAGGCGAGTGGCCATCACCACCTCCTGGGGCAGCATATTCCAAACACCAATCACACGTTGCGTGAAGAAGTGTTTCCTTTTATTCGTCCTAATTCTTCCCCCCAGCATTTTCAATGGGTGCCCCCTGGTTCTAGTATTGTGAGAAAGAGAGAAAAATTCCTCTCTGTCAACATTTATTTTAGACCACAAGATAATGCTGTTATGCTTAAAAATGGCCACCCAAAAAAATCTACTTCCAGGGTGCCCTCTTTGTCTGTCTGTGTTCTTCGTAGTCTGCCTTTCTCACCGGGACTCAAGACGGATTACAGAGAGTGAGTCAGTACAAGCAACAGAATGGGACATTCAATAAGCAATGAAATAGGACGGAGATTGTAGAAGTCTGCAACCAACCAGAAACCCACGAATAAAAGAGAAGTGAAGTATGAGTATTCCGGATGGTCCAGGCTAGCCCGATCTCATCAGATCTTAGAAGATAAGCGGGCCTGGTCCTGGTGAGGATTTTTAGACGGGAGGCCACCAGGAAGTCCAAGGAAGGCCCTTCACACCTGGGCCTTCTAGCACCTAATGGGACTTGCCGTCCCTCCCCCTTGGGAGAGGATTTTGAAAATGGGGCTGTCGGACGCCACTCATATTTATATTTATTATTCTTATTATATTTAGTCCTTTATTGTCTCTATCGCTGCTTTTAAAGGTTTTAGTTATTTTATGACTGTATTATGTCTATACGTTGTACACCGCCCGGAGCCCCCTGGGGATAGGGCGGTATAAAAGTCTAAAGCAGTGGCATAGGAGGTTAAGAGCTCATGTATCTAATCTGGAGGAACTGGGTTTGATTCCCAGCTCTGCCGCCTGAGCTGTGGAGGCTTATCTGGGGAATTCAGATTAGCCTGTGCACTCCCACACACGCCAGCTGGGTGACCTTGGGCTAGTCACAGTTCTTCGGAGCTCTCTCAGCCCCACCTACCTCACAGGGTGTTTGTTGTGAGGGGGGAAGGGCAAGGAGATTGTCAGCCCCTTTGAGTCTCCTGCAGGAGAGAAAGGGGGGATATCAATCCAAACTCTTCTCTCTTCTCTCTTCTCCTTCTTCTTCTGAGAGCGTCCTGTCGACTGGGGAGGAAACCCCCCTCACCGTACGTGGAAAAGCCCACAACCATGTTGCAGAAATAAGCATGTGAGAAGATGAATGCCATGGGGAGGGGGGTTTAATCTTTTGGGATCCACTTCCGCTATGACTAAACAACCGCAGGGTGAGACAAGACCCGAAGAAGGGTTTCAGGTCAGTGTGCCTCTAAAAGGTTTTAACAAGGGATGCAGCTGGCTCCAGCTGTGCTAGGAGAGCCGGCGGGGGGGGGGGGAGAGGAGAGAACGGGGACAGATAGACTGCCTTCTTGAACAAACAGCCCTAGGAATCCTGGAAATGGTAACTTGGTAAGGGTGCTTATCAGAAATCATAGAATTCTAGAGTTGGAAGATACCCCAAGGGCCATCTAGTCCAACCCCCTGCAATGCAGGAACACACAATCAAAGCACTCCTGACAGATGGCCATCCAGGCTCTCTTGAAAAACCTCCAAAGGAGGAGGACGAGGAAGAGGACAAGGAAGAGGAAGAAGAAGAAGAGGAGGAGGAGGAGAAGGAGTTTGGATTTATATCCCCCCTTTCTCTCCTGCAGGAGACTCAAAGGGCTTACAATCTCCTTGCCCTCCCCACCTCACAACAAACACCCTGTGAGGTGGGTGGGGCTGAGAGAGCTCCAAAGAGCTGTGACTAGCCCAAGGTCACCCAGCTGGTGTGTGTTGGAGTGCACAGGCTAATCTGAATTCCCCAGATGAGCCTCCACAGCTCAGGCGGCAGAGCTGGGAATCAAACCCGGTTCCTCCAGATTAGATACACGAGCTGTTAACCTCCTACACCACTGCTGCTCCTCAGAGGTAGTGCATTCCACTATTGAACATCCTTTACTGTCCGGAAGTTTTTCCGGATGTTCAGGTGGAATCCCTTTTCCTTCACCTTGAACCCATGACTCCTGGCCCTAGAAGCGAAGCACCCTACAAACAGCGATATACAAGGATTTAGGGTGGCTGATGGTTATTTTTATTTCAAAAAAGTACACCATTCAGTGTCTAAGAACGCAAGAGTTGCGAGCTGCTTTTTGGGCTAAGTTTGAAGGCTTCGAAGACGGATTCCCAAGGTGAGCTCATGGACAGCCACGCTCAGTTCATAGATCTCCACCGGCCTTCAGGAATATCCATCTCCAAACATCTCAGCAAAGCACAACCTGCTAGTTTTCTCTGCATTCTTGCAGAACTCAGTGGCCCAGACTGGGCTTGGGCCGAACACCCTTCTGGTTTCCCCCGGCTCTTTATCCCTAGGATCCAACAGCTGCCGCCAAGCCTTCTGAGCAGCCGCCACGTGCCACGGAACGCCATCGCAGCCGAGGCGAGCAGCTGTATCGTTAACCAAACAACGCGGAAGGCAATGCAGGAAATCCGCCTATTGAAAAGCAAGGAAGAAGCACAGGAAATATTTCACTGCGGGGGGGGGGGGGGGGGGAGGAAAGAAAAACCTAAACGGCACGCTCGCCTACAATATTTGGCAGAATTGCAATTGAGCTTTTGTGTGAGGAGTGCGTTGCCAGAATTTCACCCTGGCTGTTGGAAACTGGAGATTGTAATCTCCTTGGGGCAGGGATCTATGTAGGGTTTGCCCCTCCGGTTCTGTCAAGGAAAGAGAATATGGACAGTGCTGGCAATGCAATCCATGAGGTGGTTAAAACATCAGACTAGGATCTGGGAAACCCAGACTCGATTCCCCAGTTATGCCAGAGTAGTAGTAGTAGTAGTAGTAGTAGTAGTAGTAGTAGGAGGAGGAGGAGGAGGAGGAGGAGAAGGAGGAGGAGGAGTTTGGATTTATATCCCCCTTCTTTTCTGTAAGGAGACTCAAAGGGGCTTACAAACTCTCCCCCCCCACACACACACACAACAACAACCCCCCTGTGAACCGTGTGGGGCTAAGAGAGCTCCGAAGAACTGTGACTAGCCCAAGGTCGCCCAGCTGGCATGTGTTGGGAGTGCCCAAGCTAATCCAGTTCACCAGATAAGCCTCCACAGCACAAGCGGCAGAGCGGGGAATCAAACCCGGTTCTCCAGGCTAGATGCACTTCCAATTTTTAATCCACTACACCATCAGCTGGCTCGGGATGGTTGACTCCAAATAGGCCAAGCCAGCGCTCTCTCAGCTTCCAATCCCACCGAGAGCAGGGCTGTTGTTCAAATAAAAAAAGGAGAACAATGCTTTGGGGTTCCCATTAGAGTGAAAAGCACGACATAATAAATAAAGGAGAAGCCCTTGGGTGTTTCTCGGTGGGTCGGCAACTCGCACCTCCTGTTTCGGCCTGCTTGCCCCCCCAGATGAGCAGGCAAGTCCAGGGCATAACTGGCGGCTTCTGTTGAGAAACGGCTCCGGTTTCGTTTCCCTGACTTTTACAGCCTGCCCACCGGCCCCACCCCTTCCTTCGCCCCCAGCAGCTTGGCTCCAGACGATTGCCTGCGTGGGGCTGGACAGCCTGTTCTATTGTCAACGCTCAAAACAGCGGCTCTCCTAAAGTTCAGGGCGTGTTGTTTGTTCCCTGGCCGTTTTGTGGTTCCACAGTTCGGCGTGCAGGGAAACCTTTTTATGGACTATCTAGTGAAAAAAATATGGAAGAAGAAGAAGAAGAAGAAGAAGAAGAAGAAGAAGAAGAAGAAGAAGAAGAAGAAGAAGAAGAAGAAGAAGAAGAAGAAGAAGAAGAAGAAGAAGAAGAAGAAGAAGAAGAAGAAGAAGAAGAAGAAGAAGAAGAAGAAGAAGAAGAATTTGGATTTATATCCCCCCTTTCTCTCCTGCAGGAGACTCAAAGGGGCTTACAATCTCCTTGCCCTTCCCCCCTCACAACAAACACCCGGTGACGTAGGTGAGACTGAGAGAGCTCCGAAAAGCTGTGACTAGCCCAAGGTCACCCAGCTGGCGTGTGTGGGAGTGCACAGGCTAGTCTGAATTCCCCAGATAAGCCTCCACAACTCAAGCAGAGGATTCTGAGATGGAAAAAGAAATTAGAGAGGCCAACAAAAACAAAAATGTAGTGGTAATGGGTGATTTTAACTATCCCCATATAAACTGGAAAAATGCATGTTCAGGTCATAGTAAGGAGAGAGCATTCCTGGATATGCTAAATGACTGTGGCTTAGAGCAGATGGTTGTGGAACCAACCAGGGGAGAGGTGATCCTAGATCTAATTCTATGTGGGACCCAGGACCTGGTGCAGGAAGTCAGTGTTGTTGAGCCGATAGGGAACAGCGACCACAATGCTGTCAGATTCAGTATCCTCAGCATGCGAACAAGTGGCAACTACTAATGTAGTTACATTCGCCTTCAGAAAGGGAAATTTCTCAAAGATGAGGGGGATAGTGCGCAGGAAGCTGAAAGGGAAAATCAAGAGAGTCAAAACTGTCCAGGATGCTTGGAGGTTATTTAAAACACAGTAATAAAAGCCCAGCTGGAATGTGTTCCACAGGTTAGAAAAGGCAGCACCCAATCCAAAAGAAAGCCACCATGGTTAACAAGAGAGGTTGGAGAAATTATCAGAAAAAAAGAAAATGTCTTTTAGAAAATGCAAGTCCAGTTTGGCTGATGAAGAAGTGAGAGGGAACACAAATGGTGGCAAAAAGAGAAGCAAGTTAGCTGTGCGGGAGGCAAAAAAAGGATTAAGGAGGAACGCATGGTTGCGAACATCAAGACCAGCAACAAACAGTTCTGGCACATCAAAAGCAGGAAGCCAGCAAGGGAAGCGGTAGGCCCGTTAGATGACAAAGGAACAAAGGGTGTGCTAAAAGATTGCAGGGAGATTGCAGAGAAGCTGAATGAATTCTTTGCATCTGTCTTCACCCAAGAGGAGGTGAGGAACATTCCTGCACCTGAACCAAGCTTCTTAGGAGGCGAATCCGAGGAATCCAGCCAAGATAGTGATAGACAAGGAAGAAGTTCTGGCAGCCATTGATAAACTAAATGTTACCAAATCCCCTGGTCTGATTGCATTCACTCAAGAGTTCTTAAAGATTCTCAAGCCACGAAACTGGGTTGATCTTCTCACTTTAATATGCAACTTATCCCTGAAATCAGGCTCCATCCCTGAAGACTGGAAGATGGCCAATGTCACACCAATCTTTAAGAAAGGATCTAGGGGGGACCCGGGAAATTACAGGCCAGTCAGTTTGACATCTGTTCCTGGTAAATTAGAAGAATCTATCATTAAAGATAAAATTATAAAACATGTAGAAAAGCAAGACCTGCTGAGAAAGAGTCAGCATGGCTTTAAGAGGCAAATCCTGGTTCCTACAAACTTACTACAGAGTTCCTTGAGGGCGGTAAACAGGCATGTGGGATAAGGGTGAACCAGTGGACATTGTCTACTTGGATTTCCAAAAGGCTTTTGACAAAGTTCCTCACCAGCGACTATTGAGAAAGCTCAGAAATGAAGGACTAAGAGGTAAAGTCCTCCTATGGTTTCAAACCTGTTTGAGAAACAGGAAACAAAGAGTGGGTGTAAAATGGGAAGTTCTCGCCAATGGAGAGATGTCGGGGAGTGGTGTCCCTGCTGATCAGTTTTGGGAGCAGTACTTTGCAATCCCATTCATAAATGACCTGGAAGTAGGGGTGGGTAGCGCAGTGGCGAAGTTTGCAGATGATACCAAATTATGTAGTGTGGTGAGAACCAATAAAGGATTGCTATGGCGAGTTCCAAGCGGACCTTGATAAATTAGGTGAGTGGGCTAAGAAATGGAAAATGCAGTTCAATGTAGCAAAATGTAAAGCGATGCAATATTAGGCAAAAAATCCAAACTTCACATACACGCTTACAGGGGTCAGCGCTATCAGTCACAGACCAGGAAAGGGGATTTAGGCGTCTTAGTTGATAGTTCCATGGGAATGTCAACTCAATGCATGGCAGCTGTGAAAAAGGCAAACTCTATGCTGGGGGATCATTAGAAAAGCAGTTCGATAATAAAACTGCAAAGATTGTCATGCCCTCTTATATAAAGCAGTGGTGTTTAATTCTCAAAGACTTGGAGTCCTGTGTCCAGTTCTGGTCGCCGCATTCCGTGCCAAAAGGATATTGAGGAGATAGAAAAAGGCGCAAGAGAAGGGCAACAAGGATGATTGAGGGACTGGAGCACCTTCCCTATGCGGTGAGAGGCTGCAGCCGCTTGGGACTCTTTTAGTTATGGAGAGGAGGCGGCTGAGGGGGGATATGATTGAAGTCTACAAAATTATGCATGGGGTAGAAAATGTTGACACAGAGAAATTTTTCTCTCTTTCTCACAATACTAGAACCAGGGGGCATTCATTGAAAATGCTGGGGGGAAGAATTAGGACTAATGTGCTGAAAACACTTCTTCACGCAACCGATTAGTGTTTGGAATATGCTGCCACAGGAGGTGGTGATGGCCACTAACCTGGATAGCTTTAAAAGGGGCTTGGACAGATTTATGGAGGAGAAGTCGATTTATGGCTACCAATCTTGATCCTCTTTGATCTGAGATTGCAAATGCCTTAACAGACCAGGTGATCGGGAGCAACAGCCGCAGAAGGCCATTGCATTCACATCCTGCACGTGAGCTCCCAGGGGCACCTGGTGGGCCACTGCGAGTAACAGAGAGCTGGACTAGATGGACTTTGGTCTGATCCAGCTGGCTTGTTCTTATGTTCTTATGTTCTTCTTATGTTCTGAAGCGGCAGAGCTGGAAATCAAACCCGGTTCCTCCAGATCAGAGTGCACCTGCTCTTAGCCACTGCTCTTAGCCACTACGCCACTGCTGCTGAGACCCTTTCCTCCCGAAACCCTGCCCTCCACTTCCAAATCTCCAGGATTTTCCCACCTGGAGTTGGCAACCCTTGTACCAACTGAGAGAACCATCTTATGCCATTTCCCCACTGGGAACAGACCAACATGGCATCTCCTCTTAAACTAATTCAAAGATACACCAATGAAACAGCGAAATCCTACAGTGAGTCCACTCTGAGCTCGCTACTTTCACTTGACTGCCATGACTCTGTTGACTGAGGAGACTTCTAGGTCTTCTCCACCATTTCAGTGGGAGGCCACCACAGAAGTCCAGTATTACTATTCAGTCGGGCCATAGCAAACCATCTCTGAACCTCACTGGCTTTGAAAAGCTTATGGGGTCATCGTCAGTGGTGGGATCCAAAAATTTTAGCAACAGGTTCCCATGGTGGTGGGATTCAAACTGTGGTATAGCGCCAACGGGGCTGGGCGGGGCACGACGGGGGCAGGGGTGGGCATTCCATGGGCGGGGCATTCCTGGGCGGGGCTGTTTAACGACGCAGCTGCTGGCGCCGGTCCTTAATGGAAACGACGCACTATACGCAGGCTGCCACAAGCACGCCCGTGCCCCTCCTGCCAGACTGCTTCCAGTAGCTTCAAAGGGGCTGGCTAAACGACGCACGAAGGGTGGAAGCGGCGGTACCCATGGGCGGGGCATTCCTGGGCGGGGCTGTGGCAAGGACGCAGCCGCTGTGCCGGTCCTTGGGCGGGAAATGAATGCACGCAGGCGCAGGCTGCCACACATGCCGGTGCACCTCCTGCTAGACTGCTTCCAGTTCTGCGCGCTACTGCTGAGAGGAGGGGCGCAACTCAGGCAAAAATCACGGGGCAAAACCACCAATTAGGAACCCCGTCTCGGCACACACAAATAATTAGTAACCTACTCTCGGGAACCTGTGAGAACCTGCTGGATCCCACCTCTGGTCATCGTAAGTCTGCCAGGGTGAAAGGAACACCCCTCCAGAGGAAGGTGCCATACTTAGTTCGGCAGAGCAACAGTACGAACCCCACAAAGGAATGCAAGAAATGTTCATTTTCGCCACTTTGGAAATTCCGTATATACGGTTTTAGATACCATTCCGGATATATGGCTTTAGTCAAACGCCTCACAAAACATCCCCAATAACAAAGAACATAAAGCGTGCCAGAGATTTTCAGCTGTGACTCGATAGGGCGATCTCTCTCTCTCTCTCACACACACACACATTTGATAAGTGCTGTAAACCCTCATCTATTTTCAAAATTCCTCAGCATTTTCGTAAGCCTGGCTAAAACGAAAGAATCTCAAGATCTGAAATGTCTCCCGGCTGCCCAAAACATAGCGCGGCTCCGAGCGGCGCGCATTCCTTCCTGCAAACAAAAAAGATACTCCGATGCAAGAAGTGGTGAGCTTTGGAGACAACGGGCAGAACATCAGGAAAGTACAACAAAAACTTTTTTAAAATGAAAACATAGAAGGAAGGATAGCGGTATAACCCCCCCTACAGAGGTACAGAAAAGTTTTTCATCCAAAGTTCTAGGCATGAAATCTACTAGAAGAAGAAGAAGAAGAAGAAGAAGAAGAAGAAGAAGAAGGAGAAGAAGAAGAAGAAGAAGAAGAGGAGGAGGAGGAGGAGGAGGAGGAGGAGTTTGGATTTATATCCCCCCTTTCTCTCCTGCAGGAGACTCAAAGGGGCTGACAATCTCCTTGCCCTTTCCCCCTCACAACAAACACCCTGTGAGGTGGGTGGGGCTGAGAGAGCTCCGAGAACCTGTGACTAGCCCAAGGTCACCCAGCTGTCGGTGTGTGTGGGAGTGCACAGGCTAATCTGAATTCCCCAGATAAGCCTCCACAGCTCAGGCGGCAGAGCTGGGAATCAAACCCGGTTCCTCCAAATTAGATACCCGAGCTCTTAACCTCCTACGCCACTGCTGCCCAAAGATCGGCATTTGTGGAGACTTTCCATAGCAGCCTGGGAAGGAAGAATTGGCTATATTCATGCCACATAGACAGTGCCCAGTATTATGCAGTTTCTCTAGTAAGAGGCGCATGGAGATGCGGCCGTAGACTCCTGAAGGACCTTACAGGACCATTTCCCCATCCAGTTCAGCATCCTGATCCCAGAAAAGCCCCTGAGAAGGTTCTGTAATCGGAGCACAAAAGCGCCAAGCCATCCCCTGCTTCCGCCTGCCGGCAACTGGCACCCCGAGATATACTGCCCATGACCATGGAGGTTCCATTAACCGTCACGACTAATCGCCATCAATGCTTCAACTCCACTGATTCATCTTTCAAGGCGACCCTTGCTAGTGTTCAAAACTGCACCCTGTGGCAGTGATATGCAAAACTTAAGGAGCAGCAGTGGCGTAAGAGGTTAAGAGCTCGTGTATCTAATCTGGAGGAACCGGGTTTGATTCCCAGCTCTGCCGCCTGAGCTGTGGAGGCTTATCTGGGGAATTCAGATTAGCCTGTGCACTCCCACACACGCCAGCTAGGTGACCTTGGGCTAGTCACAGCTTCTCGGAGCTCTCTCAGCCCCACCCACCTCACAGGGTGTTTGTTGTGAGGGGGGAAGGGCAAGGAGATTGTCAGCCCCTTTGAGTCTCCTGCAGGAGAGAAAGGGGGGCTATAAATCCAAACTCCTCCTCCTCCTCCTCCTCTTCTTCTTCTTCTTCTTCTTCACTGTGCATTGCATGAAAAAATGCACAAATGCGTGGCGAAAAGCTCTCCCGAAAGGATAAAAAAATCACTATTATTATTACATGGTTATTGAAGAGCATTACATTATTCGCATTATTAATATGGTGAAATGCCCTATAGCCCGCCGCCGCAGCCCCACCGCGCTCGAGGTAGCTCACAATACAGCTGTTCCAATAACAACACATAAAATACATAACTAAAACTAGCCACATTAAAACAAATTTCCACAGCAACTATGAATACAAAACTAGTGTATTGGGACAAGGGAAAAACAAGCTCCCCCCCCCCGCCCCCGATTCCTAGTTTTTTAGATGCAGGGAGGTATTTTCTCTGTCAATGAGAGAGAGCGTCCAATCATGAGATTTCCCCCAATATAGGTGCACTGATAGTGGCTGGCATTTCTGGATGGATGCCAGGGCCGACTTAACAGAGGCATGAGGCGGATGCCATCTTTGATCGGACCATGTGCTGAATCAGCCACAGCGCAAGGTCACAAGCGAGCAGACATGCGCACAATGCCCAGCCAATTGTTTTGGATGCGATCTCTGGTCCAGGTATCGGCCATCTTGCCATTTGCCTGCACTCCGCTATGGCCCTTAGGTACATAGGTGCAAGCTGAATTACCAGTCTGTTGTCCAAGGGCCTGTAACAACCTGAACGCGAATCTTCATTCACTCTGAACTGGAGACAGTATGGTAAGGTGGTTAAGAGCAGATGGACTCTAATCTGGAGAACTGGGTTCGAATCCCCGCTCCTCCACTTGAGCAGCCGACTCTTATCTGGTGAACTGGAGTTGTTTCCCCGCTCCTACACATGAAGCCTGCCGGGTGATCTTGGGCCAGTCTCAGAACTCTCTCAGCCCCACCTGCCTCACAAGGTGTCTGTTGTGGGGAGAGGAAGGGAAAGGAGTTTGTAAGCCGCCCTGAGACTCCTTACAGGAGTGAACGGAGGCGGAGGTGGGATCCAGCAGGTTCTCCCAGGTTCCCGAGAGTAGGTTACTAATTGTTTTTGTGTGCCGAGAGGGGGTTACTAATTGGTGATTTTGCCACATGGTTTTTGCCTTAGTTATGCCCCTCCTCTCAGCAGTAGCGCGCAGAACTGGAAGCAGTCTAGCAGGAGGTGCACCACCGGGCGCAGGTGGTGTCTGCGCTCTGCATGCATTCGCTTTCCCTCATCAAGGACATGCGCAGAAGGCTGCGCCCTTGCTTACAGCCTTCCCCCCAGAATGCCCGGCCATGCCCCCATCGTGCCCCGCCCAGCCCCATTGGCGCTATGCCACAGTTTGAATCCCACCACCATGGGAACCTGTTACTAAAATGTTTGGATCCCACCACTGAAAGGAGGGGTATGAATCCAGACTCTTCTTCTTCACTCACCTTGTCTACCCCCACTTGTGTTTACAAAGCTTTGGCAATGGATTTAACAAGGTGGCCCAAGCTAGCCCAATCTGATCAGCTCTCAAGAAACTAAGCAAGGTCAGCCTTGGCTGGTACTTAGATGGGAGACAACTCAGGACAGCCGGGGAATGGGAAAACCTCCTCTGAATGTGTCTTGTCTTGAAAATGAGGGGTCAGCATCAGCTGCCATGGGTCAGCCCTTTCCAACCATCAGTCACTGTATGGGTGCTCACAGATCACAGAATCATAGAGTTGGAAGAGACCCCCAAAGGCCATCCAGTCCAACCCCCTGCCATGCAGGAACACACAATCAAAGCACGCCTGACAGACGGCACCCAGCCTCTCTTTAAAAAAAAAAAAAAAAATCACAAGAAGGAGGCAGAACCAAAGGTGCTTTAGGTGAAAGCGTTAAGAGCAGGTGCAGTCTGATCTAAAGGAACCAGGTTTGATTCCCAGCTCTGCCGTTTGAGTTGTGGAGGCTTATCTGGGGAATTCAGATTAGCCTGGGCACTCCCACTCACGCCAGCTGGGTGACCTTGGGCTAGTCACAGCTTCTCGGAGCTCTCTCAGCTCCACCCGCCTCACAGGGTGTTTGTTGTGAGGGGGGAAGGGCAAGGAGATTGTCAGCCCCTTTGAGTCTCCTGCAGGAGAGAAAGGGGGGATATAAATTCAAAACTCTTCTTCTCTACTTCTTCTTCTTTCCGAAGTAGTGCATTCCACTGTCAAACAGCCCTGACTGTCAGGAAGTTTCTTCTGAAGTTTAGGTGGAATCTCTTTTCCTGCACCTTGAACTCATTACTCCTGGTCCAAGTCTCTGAGGCAGAAGAAAACAAGCTTGCTCCCTCACCAACATGACATCCCTTCAGATATCATGTCCCCCCTTAACCTTTGCTTCTCCAAACAAAAACATCCCCAGCTCCCTAAGTTTCTCCTCGTAGGGCATGGATTCCAGACCTTTGACCATTTTGGCTGCCCTCCTCTGGACCCGTTCCAGCTCGTCAATACCCTTCTTGAATTGCGGTGCCCAAAACTGCACACAATATTCCAGGTGAGGTCTAACCAATGCAGAATAGAGAGGTACAATTACATCCCTCCATCTAGACACTAGACTCCTATTGATACAGCCCAGAATCACATTCGGTTTCTTGCTTAATCGTTATTGTATTGTATTTATTATTTGATTTATATCCCACCTTCCTCTGTAGGGTTCAAGGCGGCAAACAACAACTGTATACACAACAAAACATCAATAGTCACAATCAAAGCAGCAAAAACATCAATAAACATAGCATCTTGAACATCAAATAAGGTGTCTGGTCCACTACCCTATGCCAGATGCAGGATTCCTAAAACCCTGTTGACTCAGAGGGTGATGGATCCCTGAACTCGACTTTTCCCCGAGAAATCAGAGCCTATGTTGTGCACCAGTAATTCTTTCCCCCTGGAAACTACAGATTACAGCCAACGGTATGCACATGTGTTCACCTATACCAGTGATGGCGAACCTTTTCGAGACCGAGTGCCCAAATTGCAACCCAAAACCCACTTATTTATCACAAAGTGCCAACACGGCAATGTAACCCAAATACTGAGGTTTTAGTTTAGAAAAAACGGTTGGCTCCGAGGCATGTGTTACTCGGGAGTAAGCTTGGTGGTAGTCGGTGGCTTTGCTTTGAAGCAACCGTGCAACTCTTCCAACGGGTGAATCACGACCCTAAGAGGGTATTTACTTCCGTAGCTGTGCTCTCCCATTGCCAGCAAACCGAAAGCCACGAGTAAAGGATAGGGCTTTAGTTCTTCACATGAAAATCAGTGGGGTTTAACAGTACTTAACAGGGTTACCTACATTGCTTCCCCGAAACTAGGTCTTAGGTTTCATGCTAATAATCGAGCCCAGCGGCCCAGGCCAGCCTAGATGTGGGGGGGGGGGGCGATCTCCCCCCCCCCCACATGACGAACTCTGTTTGCGTGTGCCCACAGAGAGGGCTTTGAGTGCCACCTCTGGCACCCGTGCCATAGGTTCGCCACCACTGACCTATACCACACCGAGGGCATTACCTACTCTGCGAATTTCACTCGTGCAAAACGTAGCAACAGTTACCAGTTGGGTCAGGTTTAAAAGAAAGTTAGAGGAAGAATGGATGCACCCATGGCTATCAGCCACTACAACTAAATACGGAGATCGCTCTGAATATCAGTGCCAGGGGCACCGAAAAGGGGGAAAGATTTGGCTACCGTGTTCCGCTTCTAGGTCTCGCAGGGGTATCTGTTCACTGTGGGAAATGTCGGTCCAGATGGACCATGGGTCTGAGCCGGCACGGCCCCTCTTCTCCGGGTTCTCAACTGCAGAGAAGCAGACCCCCGACTCTCTGATCTAAAAGCAGAGATTTCGCCTGTCCTTTTGAAGAGAGGCGGGGGAAGAAAAGCAGTCCTTATCGGACACGAACCTTCCACAAGTATATATAACTTTGCTGACCTCGCTCTGAAGCGGTGTGCCGCATCTCGGTCCTCCTTCTCAGAGTACAATCCGTAGCAAAAAACTTTCTGGTATAGTTTTTTGCAAGCTCAAAAGGCTAATGTTTTTAATAATGTAGCTTCAAATATGCAAAACAAGGAGTTCAGTTTACTGCAAAAAAGGAGCAGGGAAATGGGATAAGAGGGGCTGTCGAAGGAGGTGCCCCCTCGGTGAGGTTTCAAAGAGGGATTCCACCCCTCCGACAAAGTACGGGTGTTTTTAGTTTGTTTATTTATTAATATTTTTATTTATAGCCCGCCCTCCCCAACGGGCTTAGGGCGGCCACAGCACAGAATCAGGTACAATAATAAAATAACCAACAACGCAGTAATTAAAACAGGAAAAACCCAACCACAGATGGGGAAAAATCCCGCCCCCCTTTTCCGCAACCATGGGAGGCCCATGATAATATTGGAGAAGTTGATTTATGGCTACCAATCTTGATCCTCTTTGATCTGAGATTGCAAAGGCCTTAACAGACCAGGTGCTCGGGAGCAGCAGCAGCAGCAGCAGAAGGCCATTGCTTTCACCTCCTGCAGGTGAGCTCCCAAAGGCACCTGGTGGGCCACTGCGAGTAGCAGAGAGCTGGACTAGATGGACTCTGGTCTGATCCAGCTGGCTTGTTCTTATGTTCTTATGTCTGGCCCCTCACAGACTGTGTGCCGGATATAGATTGGTACCCAAATTCAGCTGCTGACCAGCTTGGGAAACCCACTGGTTATCGAAGGTCCCGGACTACGCTGAGACTTACAAAGGGGTTTGGAGGGGAAAGGGGCCTTTGGGGTGCGTAGAGATCAGGCTGCCCCCTCTGGGTTCCAAAATCCCTGGAGATTCAGCGGCGTAGTCAGAGAGAGGTAAGACTGGCAGGGCTGTGGCCCTTCCGCACATGTAGAATCAATGCACTTTCAATCCACTTTCAATGCACTTTGCAGCTGGATTTTACTGTGCAGAATAGCGAAGTCCACTTGCAAACAGTTGTGAAAGTGGATTAAAAGTGCATTTTTCTGCGTGTGCGGAAGGGGCCTCTGATGCCACAAAACCTGCCCTCTGAAACTGCCGTTTTCTCCAGCCATGCGATAACATCATGCTCCCCATTGCACCTCGGTATTAAGCCTGAGCTGGGTAAGACGGCCAATTACTTCCTACAAATTCAAGATCCTAAACAACGCTGGGCCTTGACCAGAGCCAGGTGTAATGTCTTCTCACCTGCCCTTATACATGGCCGCTTCCAGAATCTCCCTCTATCAGATAGAGCAGTGGTGGTGAACCTTTAGCACTCCAGATGTTATGGACTACAATTCCCATCAACCCCTGCCAGCATGGCCAATTGGTCATGCTGGCAGG
>NC_059428.1:3764621-3848031 GCF_021028975.2 Sphaerodactylus townsendi | reverse complement strand
AACATCTGGAGAGCCGCAGGTTCCCTACCCCTGGTCTAGTCCCAGTTCTTTGGAGCTCTCTCAACCCCACCTGCCTCCCAAGGTGTTTGTTGTGAGGGGGAAAGGGAAAGGAGATTGTAAACTCCTTTGAGTCTCATATAGGAGAGAAAGGGGGGAATATAAATCCAAACTCCTCCTCCTTCTCTCCAAGGAATCCAAAGATGCGAAAACGCTTGCTAAGGTCTCAAAACAAAATAGCACTTCAACAGGAGGGCTCAGTTTCCCTTCCTGTCCTGACTCGGCTGCACGTCTTTTTTCTCACCAAACCTAAATCTTCCAAATATTGCGCAACAAAAGCATTGCAAAATAATAAAACCAACCCTGCCAATAATAAAATGAACGCTACGGCGACCAGGGTAAACGTCGGTATGGCTGATTTATGCTAACGTTGCACCACGATTGCCGGCACGCGTGACGCGTGAAATTAATTTGGCTCTCGCCGATGCAGGATTCCTGTTTCTCCGCAGCCCCAAATGTGCCTATCCCGGCTTCTCTTCAAAAAGCTCCTGTGGAGTGAGCTCGGCAGCCTGCTGGCAGAGAGAGCCACCCGTGCTTTGCACCGTGGGCTGATTTTGTGCCACGCCCTAAGAAACGCCTGCTGCTCTGAGCACACCCAGACCTCTTAATTGGAAACACTGGCAGTTCTTTCGGACATCGGAGGCGCCTTTTTTATCTTGCCAAGAATCGAGCTTTACGCACACCGAGCCGTCGTTCCAGCAGCATGATTCGGCAAAGCAGAAAGGCTTTAGGGCAGGCGGCGAGGGCCTCGTATCTGTCTGCTGTTGCAAGGACATTGCATGCGCAGAAATGGAGAGATAGTAAAATACCAACGAAGGGATACTGGCTATTGAAAGTCTCAGAATACTCAAAGACAGCAAAACTTGAAAACTTTAATAAGAGACAGTAATGCAGAGAAGTTTGCAGAAAACGGGGAACCTTTTACGGATTATCGATTGAAAAAATATGGTAGCCGAGAAATAATGGCAGGGTTTGAGACCTAAAAAGAAAACTGCAGAATAAATTAGAATATTAGTGATCATATAGTGTGTATTTGATCAATTCTTTTATTTTAAATGTAGGCATGAACCTGGAATGGATTAGAATTCAACAATAAGCCTCTAATTTTTTTTTTTTTGCAGAGGTAACAGCGTATATCTCTTCTTTTAAAATGGCAATCAAAGCATTGTCGGGCTAGATGATTCCCAGGTTGGGTCACCCCTTGTCACAAGGACTTTGTTTGGTCCCCTCCTTTGTAAAAAAAAATAGAGAGTTTCAACATAACACCTGGAATGAACTCAACAACTAACCTAAATTCACAATGCAATGTATACATTATAACTTTTGTCATCTTGGTTGTTCCTTAGGAGGAGGTCCTGAGGAAACCCACCATAGCAGCAACAGCTGCAAAAAGAAATGGTATTGAGAAGTTGTTAATAGTGAGACTGAAAGGGCACTTCCACACAGGCAGAATGATGGACTTTCAATCCATTTTCAGTGCACTTTATTGATTGATTGATTGATTGATTGATTGATTGATTGATTGATTGATTGTTTCAATTTCTATACCGCCCGATCCCCGAAGGGCTCCGGGCGGTGAACAACAAAAATTCAGACAAGCAGGAGCAATATCACACATACAATATAAATACATAGGCTCCATCTCATGTCAACAATAAAATAGCTTAAAACCAGCGAAAACAGATTAATACATAAAACAGGCGTCCAACCCCAAATTTAAAACCTGCCCCCAGAAGAGGGGGGGGGGGTCGGTAGGTCCCTCAATATGAGGGACCCTGATGCAACAGCCCCGAAAACAAGGGGCAATAGAGAGCAGTGAGGGGGCACCACATCAGCGGCCGGACACTCCAAAGGCCCGGTGGAACAACACAGTCTTGCAGGCCCTGCGGAACTCACCCAGGTCCCGCAGGGCCCGGACAGCTGGAGGAAGGGTGTTCCACCAGGCCGGGGCCAGTGCTGTAAAAGTCCTGGCCCGCGTGGAGGCCAGCCGCATCATCGAGGGGCCAGGGGTCACCAGCAAATTGGCCTCTGCTGATCGCAGAGGCCGAGTAGGGACATATGGGGTGATGCGGTCCCGAAGGTACGAGGGCCCCAGGCCGCGCAAGGCCTTAAAGGTCAAAACCCACACCTTGAAGATGATTCAGAATTCGACCGGGAGCCAGTGCAGCTGGCGCAACACCGGCTGGATGTGTTCTCTGAAGGCGCCTCCTGTGAGCAGGCGGATTTTACTGCGGCTGGATTTTACTGTGCGGAAGAGCAAAATCCACTTGCCAACAATTGTGAAAGGGGTTGAAAGTGCATTATTCTGCATGTGCGGAACATATAGCTCAGGTTCTAAAAAATAAAAGATGTGCAGTACTGTGGGACAGGTCCTTCAGTTAACAAATGTGTGGTGCTGAATAATTTTGGTTTTTTTTTTAAAAAAAATGTTTTATTGACGTCATTTATACTCCACCTTTCTCAGTAGGACTCAAGGCGGATGACACAAAATGGGATATTCAGTAAACAACGAAACAGGAGTGAAATAGGACGGTGATAGCGAACCTTTTCGAGATGGAGTGCCCAAATTGCAACCCGAAACCCACTTATTTATCACAAACCTGAATGCTGAGGTTTTAGTTGAGAAAAAAACAGTTGGCTCTGAGGGGTGCGTTACTCGGGAGTAAGCTTGGTGGTAGTCGGTTGCTTTGCTTTGAAGCAACCGTGCAACTCTTCCAGTGGGTGCATCACGACCCTGGGAGGGTTTACTCAGAAGCAAGCCCCATTGCTAGCAGCCGAGCCTACTCCCAGGTAAAGGATTGCGCTTTAGTTCTTCACATGAAAATCAGTGGGGTTTAACAGCGCTTAACAGGGTTACCTACACTGCTTCCCCAAAACTCGGTCTTAGGTTTAATGCTAATAATTGAGCCCAGTGGCCCAGGCCAGCCTAGATTGGGCGGGGGGGGGAGCACTCTGTTTGCACGTGCCCACAGAGAGGGCTCTGTGTGCCACCTCTGGCACCCATGCCGTAGGTTCACCACCACCGAAATAGGAATTAAGGGTGCAGAACCAACCAGAAAACTCAAAACAGAACCGGAGCAACATTCAGCGTAAGTCTTAACATGAGACATTAATCGATACAAAAATTGCATGATAGGATCCTGGTTTCAGCAAGCTACACACAGTAGCATAGTGATATTAATCTGTGTTAACACCCTTATTGAATATTAATGTAAAAATAATTAATACTCATTTAATTAAACGGCGCTAGTAAAATTGGTATTTGTGGGTGTGTTTGGGGGGGATTTATGGCCCAACCCAGTTATGTTTCTGTCAGCTAATAAATAATTTTGACATCCATTCCCTTTAGGTTGCCAACTCTGGGTTGAAATTCCTGGAGATTTGGGGGTGGGGCGTATAGAGGGCGGGGTTTGGGGAGGGGAGGGACTTCCATGGGTATAATATCATAGAGTCCACCCTCCAAATCTCCTCCACAGGATCTGATTTCTGTTCTCTGAAGATTACCTGCAATTCCAGGTGATTCGCTAGATTTCCCCTGGAGATTTGCAATTCTGCCTTCTCTAGTGGGTCAGACCCATGTTGCGTTTGGTCCATTTCCTCACTGGTCCAGTTGATTTACTTGGGAAGCTCACAGGCAGTGAAAGGCAGCCGTCCCTAGTGATACCTCTCACGACACCTGGCCTACTAAGGTCCACTGCCTGCGAATATGGAGGTTCTATTTATCTCTCAGAGCTTAAAAAAAAATACTCATTTCTTTCCTGCGTTGTCTACATATTCTGTTTTAAAACTGCTAAGCTACCCCCAAACCTGTGTCACAAACTACAAATTAGTTTGAAATGCTTCTGTGAAGGAAAGAAGAAAAAGAAGAAGAAGAAGAAGAAGAAGAAGAAGAAGAAGAAGAAGAAGAAGAAGAAGAAGAAGAAGAGGAGGAGGAGGAGGAGGAGGAGGAGTTTGGATTTATATCCCCCCTTTCTCTCCTGTAGGAGACTCAAAGGGGCTGACAATCTCCTTGCCCTTCCCCCCTCGCAACAAACACCCTGTGAGGTGGGTGGGGCTGAGAGAGCTCCGAGGAACTGTGACTAGCCCAAGGTCACCCAGCTGGCGTGTGTGGGAGTGCACAGGCTAATCTGAATTCCCCAGATAAGCCTCCACAGCTCAGGCGGCACCCGGTTCCGTCAGATTAGATACACGAGCTCTTAACCTCCTACGCCACTGCATAGGTTAGCATCTAGCAATGGGCATAATGAAATTCACAGTTATCTCCCCTATGTGCTTGATGCAGCCCTCCAGATGGCTAGCAAACAACAGGAGTTCCCATGATTTTCAAGTCCATTGAGGACAGCGAGCAGTGGTGGGATCCAAAAATTTTAGTAACAGGTTCCCATGGTGGTGGGATTTAAACAATGGTGTAGCACCAGTGGGGCTGGGCGGGGCACGACGGGGGCGTGGCCAGGAATTCCGGGGGCGGGGCATTAATAATTTCTCTTACTGTAAAAAAAAGTTCCTAATTTCCAGCTGGTCTCTTTCTGTCCATGATTTAAACTCATTATAGCAAGTCCCATCGTTTACTGCCAACAGAAACAACTACTTATCCTCTAATTGACTGCCTGTCAAATACTTAATACTGTCAAATACTTAATTTTGTTTCTAGAAATCAAAAGAAGGAGACTTTTCTTAAACCAGGAACTTGACCATATTTCTAAAACATGTTTTTAAAACAGCCCAATGGGGAGAATGATCCTGTTTTCTACCTTCGCTAACCAGCCATATAGGAAACAACAGGACTTGATGATTTTTGGACTTTCTAATGGAATTTCCAACGGAAAAGCAGACCCAACTAGTAACCCCCTCTCGGCACACACAAATAACCAGTAACCCACTCTCGGGAACTGGTGAGAACCTGCTGGATCCCACCTCTGACAGCGAGTTTAAAATGGTATAACTGTTTAGGATTGCTCTGTTCATCCTATTGCAGCTTTTCATCAGTTCCCGTTGTTATTTTTTTTATCATCCTCATCATTAATGAAGTCTTGCAGCGTATTTGTCAAAGAATACAGCAGGTGCTTAACAAAACTGACAGTATTGGACTCACAGCTGCGGGTACCAGATTCGAATCCTCTACACTTCCATGGATGCTCGCTGAGTGACCTTGAACCAATTGCTCTCTCTGAGCCCTACCTACCTCACAAGGTTGTTGCTATGAGGATAAAAATGGCTCAGAGGAGAGTGTTGTTGTAAACCACTTTGGGTCTCCACTGGGGTGAAAAGCAGGCTATAAATATATAAATAAACAAATGCAGTCCAGAACTGGTTAGTGGAAAGAGAATTTGGGGCAGAGTTATATGTGTATCGTCTCCTCCCCATCCCTGTACAGTAAGAATTTAGGTTGCCAGTTTAAAACCATCGCATTACATTCTGGGAATAAGCAGATACCATTTTGAAACAATTGCCCCTGCAAAATTGCATTCTGGGAAAAAGTGGCTACCATTTTACCGCAATCAGCCCAGACGCATTGCATTCTGGGAATAAACAGGTGCCATTTTGAAACAATTGCCCATGCAAAATTGCATTCTGGGAAAAAGTGGCTACCATTTTACCACAATCAGCCCAGCCGCATTACATTCTGGGAATAAACAGATGCCATTTTGAAACAATTGCCCCTGCAAAATTGCATTCTGGGAAAAGGTGGCTACCATTTTACCGCAATCAACCCAGCCGCATTGCATTCTGGGAATAAACAGATGCCATTTTGAAACAATTGCCCCTGCAAAATTGCATTCTGGGAAAAAGTGGCTACCATTTTACCACAATCAGCCCAGCCTCATTGCATTCTGGGAATAAACAGATGCCATTTTGAAACAATTGCCCCTGCAAAATTGCATTCTGGGAAAAAGTGGCTACCATTTTACAGCAATCAGCCCAGCCGCATTGCATTCTGGGCATCAGCCAATGCAACTTTAAAACGGTCAGGCCAGCTGCATTGCATTCTGGGAAAAAATCTCGATCCTGTTGTTCCCTGGTTGTGACATGGACGTAGCAGCAACGGAGACCTTTTTTCCCTTGGGCTTTGGGCCAGAAAAGAAGGAATGGAGAGCTTGGCAGAGACTGCGGAGGAAGCGCCGAAGATCGGGCTGTTTTGGCCGAATGTTGCTCTTGGAAATTTTTAGATGCTTTTGTTTTATTGGGCCAGTGAGATGACAGGCAAAGCTCTCTTTCCCATCGCAGCTCTTCACGTTTCTATTTTTAATTTTTGCATTTGCAAAGCGGTGGGAGGAGGGAACGGCAGGCCATATCCCAAGAGCTCTTTACTCCTAGTTGATCTGGGGCCGATAGAATGCGGGTTCCCTGCAAACCACGATTTGTGAACCAGGAAGGGCACGTCTTCTTTCCTCCCCTCTCACTTTATTGATCAAATAAGATTTCCAGATACTTGAAAGCTATAGATTTTTTCCCCATTTGCTGTAGAAAAAAATAGCAAATATATGCAATACTTAACCTTTGGATCATACAGGAACATTTTACAGATTGAGCAGCATAGAAAACTTCACTGTTAGTTGGTTGGCATATAAAATAATTATATCTAGCTTGTTTCTGGAATTTAACATACAAATGCTTTAGATTTTTTGTAGCCTGAATTGCAACTTATACCACAGTGGTGGCGAACCTATGGCACGGGTGCCAGAGGTGGCACTCAGAGCCCTGTCTGTGGGCACGCACAAAGTGCCCCCCCCCCACATACACATCTAGGCTGGCCTGGGCCGCTGGGCTCGATTATTAGCATTAAACCTAAGACCTAGTTTTGGGGAAGCAGTGTAGGTAACCCTGTTATGCGCTGTTAAACCCCACTGATTTTCATGCGAAGTACTAAAGCATGATCCTTTACCTGGGAGTAAGCTCGGTTGCTGACAATGGGACTTGCTTCTGAGTGAACCCTCCTAGGGTCGTGATTCACCTGTTGGAAGAGTTGCACAGTTGCTTCAAAGCAAAGCCACTGACTACCACCAAGCTTACTCCCGAGTAACACATACCTCGGAGCCAACCGTTTTTTCTAAACTAAAACCTCAGGATTCAGGTTAAATTGCCATGTTGGCACTTTGTGATAAATAAGTGGGTTTGGGGTTGCAATTTGGGCACTCGGTCTGGAAAAGGTTCGCCATCACTGTTACACCAAATACTGCAAATAGAGAGGGGTATACTGCTACACTGTTACTCTAAGGCTTAAGCAAGCAGTCTGCACTTTAGTTTTGGAGAAACAGCTCGAAACAGACACAGGCCCCTTCCGCACGTGCGAAATAATGCACTTTCAACCCACTTTCGATGTACTTTGCGCCTGGATTTTATTGTGCAAAACAGCAACATCCACTTGAAAACAATTGTGAAAGTGGATTGAAAGTGCATTATTCTGCATGTGCGGAAGGGGCCGTAGAGAGGAATACCAGAATAGTCATGAGTGAAAACCCTCAAACGTCCAGCCCTTTGTATAATTCCTGCTCAAGTTTGACACACAAGATGGATCCCACATCTCTCTCTGAAAGGCGCACATTTTGCGAGGGGCAGTGTCTTGCTTTTTGCCCCCTCGTCCGGGAGGAGAGGTCTGACCTACTGTGCTATCGCAGTGCATAGATAATAGTTTTTTTGCTCTCTTGAGTGGCAGGCAACAAAAAAAGTTGAAAAAAGAGGAACGAAAGTATTATTTGGACACAAACAGTCGCTTAAAGACCCCGGAGGACTAGGAGCATATTTGACTTCGAACTCCCGTGTAAAAATCGTGCTGAAGATTGGAACCCGGTTGGCCTTAAGCTGAGGTAGCATCCGTGCAGATATCACGGTAGGCCGCGGTTGAAAATATAAAGGCTCAGAACAAAAACAAGAGGGGGACATCTTTCTCATCCCCACAACTTTCTTTCCCGTTGTTGACTGTTTTGGAGAATTCCTTGGGGTGGCAGGGATCCTGTGAGATATTTTGTGTAATGTGAAGATGTCAGGTGATAGAACTGTGGTCCTCAAACTTCTCGATCTTGTGGGGACGTGGTCGCTGCGTTGGGATGGAGTTTGCATAGGAAGGGTTTTTTCCTAGGAGCGGATGCGTGAATGCCGCCGTCATTGGAAGCAGCTGTTCGCTGAGTCAGACCATTGGTACATCTAAGTCCGTGATCTGTGGGTCACGTCCCAGTGTTCCCATTTAGCCCCAAGCATTCCTGCGTTGCAGGGGATTGGATTTGTGACCCTTGGGGTCTCTTCCAACTCCATGGTTCTGTGATTCCAGCATTCCAATCTTAACTCTGAGGTTCCTAGCGTTTACACATAAATATTCTGTCTCCTTCTCCAAAGGCCCACGGTCCGGGCAGTTTCCCCTGTAGACCCCTTAAACAGCTGTCATTTCCGGGTACCCTCTGCCCTGAACCCATCCATATTAGCTGGACCAGCTAACGCTCCATCCCTTAGGAGTGAGTCATCCACATCCGGATGTCCTTTGGCTCCTGTCGGCTTTCCCCCAGGAATTAGTTTAAAAGCCGTCCTGCGGCTGTTTTGCTGTCGAGGGCCAGCGTTCTGGCTCCGTTTCGGTTCAGACGAGGACTTTCTCTTCTGGGAGGGTCAGCTTGTCCCGAAATTGTTCCCCAGCGCCTAACAAACTGAAGCACCGGATTCCCAACCAAACTTTGGGACTGCTAATTTCCACCTCTGATTGCGGGTCGTGATCAACAAGTGGATTGCGACTCTCTCTGCAGGCAGAGACCCCAACACGGTGCCCGAGGGCGCCCGGGTGCCTACCAACACCTTTTTTTGGTGCCCAGGTGCTTTCAGAAAGTGTGGGGGCTTCTGATTGGCTGTGCACAGTAAAAGGTGTCCTGTTAAACAGAGATTCTCTGCCTGAAAAGTTGAAGTTTCTCTGTTGAAAAGTTTCTCTGTTGAAAAGTTACTATTAGAGCAGTGGTGATGAACCTATGGCACGGGAGCCAGAGGTGGCACTCAGAGCCCTCTCTGTGGGCACGCATAGAGTGCCCCCCTCACATCTAGGCTGGCCTGGGCCACTGGGCTTGATTATTAGCATTAAACCTAAGACCTAGTTTTGGGGAAGCAGTCTAGGTAACCCTGTTAAGCGCTGTTAAACCCCACTGATTTTCATGCAAAGAGCTAAAGTCTAAAGTGTGATCCTTTACCTGGGAGTAAGCTTGATTGCTGGCAATGGGGCTTGCTTCTGAGTAAACCCTGCTAGGGTCATGATTCACCCGTTGGAAGAGTTGCACGGTTGCTCCAAAGCAAAGCCACCAACTAGCACCAAGCTTACTCCTGAGTAACACAAGCCTCGGAGCCAACCATTTTTTCTAAACTAAAACCTCAGTATTCAGATTAAATTGCCGTGTTGGCACTTTGTGATAAATAAGTGGGTTTTGGGTTGCAATTTGGGCACTCGGTCTCGAAAAGGTTTGCCATCGCTGTATTAGAGTCATGCATCACCTTGACCCCTGACATTATGCGATTGCCTCCGCCTCCTGCAGCAGCCATTTTGTGATTGGCTCCGCCTCCGGCGGCAACCATTTGGTGATTGGCTCCACCTACTGCTGCAGCCATTTTGTGATTTTGCCCGCCGTGGTTGTGTCAAAATCCCGAAGGCGCCTACAGGTTCAAGAGGGTTGGGAACCCTGCTCTTAGGGGTCTCTTCTCTTAGTGGCGTAGGAGGTAAAGAGCTCGTGTATCTAATCTGGAGGAACCGGATTTGATTCCCAGCTCTGCCGCCTGAGCTGTGGAGGCTTCTCTGGGGAATTCAGATTAGCCTGTGCACTCCCACACACGCCAGCTGGGTGACCTTGGGCTAGTCGCAGTTCTTCCAAGCTCTCTCAGCCCCACCTACCTCACAGGGTGTTTGTTGTGAGGGAGGAAGGGCAAGGAGATTGCCAGCCCCTTTGAGTCTCCTGCAGGAGAGAAAGGGGGGATATAAATCCAAACTTCTCCTCCTCCTCCTCCTCCTCCTCCTCCTCCTCCTCCTCCTCCTCCTCCTCCTCCTCCTCCTCTTCTTCTTCTTCTTCTTCTTCTTCTTCTTCTTCTTCTTCTTCTTCTTCCTCCTCCTCCTCCTCCTCCTCCCCCTCCTCCTCCTCCTCCTCCTCCTCTTCTTCTTCTTCTTCTTCTTCTTCTTCTTCTTCTTCTACCTCCTCCTCCTCCTCCTCCTCCTCCTCCTCCTCCTCCTCCTCCTCCAAAGCAATCCCGTCAACTGGTGGGTGACCTCCTCAGTTGGGAAGGCTGAAAATGAAGGAGCTATTTGGGTTGGTTCCCTCGGGAAGCTGGCGGAGAGTTTTGGAGGAAGAAAATAAAAAGCAAGCGTGACTTTTGCTTGGACGGTGGGTCCCGTCCCGCCAAGGATTTCTGCAGACAGAAGGACTCGTTTCTATCCTCCCACGGATGCCATCCAGGTTTTTCAGCCTGGGGGAGGGGATCTTGTCCCCCACAAACAGTTTATGGCAGCGATGGCGAGCCTTTTCGAGACCGCGTGCCCAAATTGCAGCCCAAAACCCACTTATTTATCGCAAAGTGCCAACACAGCAATTTAACCTGAATACTGAGGCTTTCGTTTAGAAAAAACGGCTTCGAGGCGTGCGTTACTCGGGAGTAAGCTTGGTGGTAGTCGATGGCTTTGCTTTGAAGCAACCGTGCAACTCTTCCAACGGGTGAATCACGCCCCTAGGAGGGTTTTCTCAGAAGCAAGCCCCATTGCCAGCAACCGAGTTTACTCCCAGGTAAAGGATCGCACTAGTTCTTCGCATGAAAATCAGTGGGGTTTAACAGCATTTAACAGGGTTACCTACACTGCTTCCCCAACACTAGGTCTTAGGTTTGATGCTAATAATCGAGCCCAGCGGCCCAGGCCAGCCTAGATGTGTGTGGGGGCACTCTGTTTGTGCGTGCCCACAGAGAGGGCTCTGAGTGCCACCTCTGGCACCCGTGCCATAGGTTCGCCATCACTGGTTTATGGAGATGCAGGATCAGAGGGAAGGGGCAGAATTCGCACAGAAGTCCTTTGGGAGATCTGTCTCGATGAGTGGTAGCTTTGGGTCTGGCCGAACTGGATCCTGGGGATTCTGGAATTGAAGCCTCCATCCCCTACTCTCCGCACAGACCATCCTTCCCTCCCCAATTTGCACAGCAAATTCTTTTGGGGACGTCTCCCCGGTTTGTGAAGCGGCGTTGGACACGGCGCAGCGTGGTACGTGGGGGGCGAAGGGAACAGTTGTTCCAAGAGCAGGGAAAGTTGCAAAGCAAAACAAAAGAGCGTTCCCATGCGGCAAGAGACCGTCCCCTCTCCCATGTTCCCAAGCAGCCGTTTGGAGCCGGGCCACGGTTGATATTATAATTACGCATGGCTGCACGCTTCCGTCTCCGGCAACTCAGGAAAGGCGCCCGAGCCGAGGTTTTGGGTGACCGTATTAGCATTTAATCCACCCGAAGGCCGAGGATTAATCAGCTGCAGTTTCCTTTGCCGGGCTGTCGGTCTGATTCCCACCTGGGCAGAATTGCAGGTGGTAGGAGCAGCAGTGGCGTAGGAGGTTAAGAGCTCGTGTATCTAATCTGGAGGAACCGGGTTTGATTCCCAGCTCTGCCGCCTGAGCTGTGGAGGCTTATCTGGGGGATTCAGATTAGCCTGTGCGCTCCACACACGCCAGCTGCGTGACCTTGGGCTAGTCACAGCTTCTCGGAGCTTTTCTCAGCCCCACCTACCTCACAGGGTGTTTGTTGTGAGGGGGGAAGGGCAAGGAGATTGTCAGCCCCTTTGAGTCTCCTGCAGGAGAGAAAGGGGGGATATAAATCCAACTCTTCTTATGAGGCAGGTGGGGCTGAGAGAGTTCTGAGAGAACTGTGATTGGCCCAAGGTCACCCAGCAAGAATGTAGGAGTGTGGAAACACATCTGGTTCACTGGATAAGCCTCTGCCACTCAGGTGGAGGAATGGGGTTCTCCAGATTAGAATCCACCTGCTCTTTAACCATTACACCACACTGGGTCTCAAAACTGAAAACAAAATTAAAAACAGCACAAAAACCCATCATAATATACAACAATAATAAAGCCGGAGTACTATCCACGAGCATACCCTCTCTCACCCCAGACTGGCAGCCTCCAGAGGGGACAGCAAAGGGGTCATAGGCCAAAGGCCTGGGTGAATAGGAAGATCTTTGCCAGACACCAAAACCCATAAAGGACTGGGTTACCTGGGTTGTTGGCTGTAGCTGTAACTCCTGGGAGGAAATGGGAAGGGGGAGGGGGGCTGGTGCGTTGACATCTTGATGGTACGCCTACATCACTGTTGAAGCAGCGGATTTACTCAGAGTAGACCACCTCGTAGGACGCAATGTAGACAAGAACTGACAGACACACAGTCACCAGTGCAGTTCTGTTTATTGCTATCTACTGACAAAGTGCTTCGCCAGACCACAGGTGTTTGTAGGCACACATCACACTGCCGTTTGTGCTAACTATATACAAAAGTGGTACCAATCAGGTGCCCTCACCTTATCAGGTTTTGCACACGGCACAAGCTGTGCACTCGGTCCTAATCTGCACACGGCACCTGTTAGGAGGAGGGTCCGGCTGTCATTTAGATTTTGCTCATCTAAACGTTCACACCTGTTCTGACACCCCTTCCAAAATCGGTATGACAGTACGTACATTATTTACAACATTGACAGACACCACATTCAGCTGTTTGCACAGTAGTTCATATTTGTCTTTCGACGTAGGTTTAGTCAATGCATCAGCCACATTTAGTTTTGAATCAACATAATTCAGTTTGACGAACCCACTCTGTACCAGTTTTGCTCATCTAAACCTTCACACGTGTTCTGACAATCACTTCTGGTGAAACATGGAAGAGGCACAGAGGACGCTCTTGCAGTTTGTCTGCACTCTATGGTAAAACCACGGAGTTTGGGCAGAACGCTAAAGCGTCCTTCCGTCACATCCAGATTTTACCGGAAGTGACGTAAGCATGCTGGCTCGCATTCGCGGCAAGGAGACAGGACGGTGGTAGACCCGTTATTATGGGAGAATTCCTGGTGCTCCTCATACCGTGTTTCCCCGAAAATAAGACAGTGTCTTATATTAATTTTTGCTCCCAAAGATGTGCTATGTCTTATTTTCAGGGGATGTCTTATTTTTCTGTGTTCTGTTCGTCGGGCATGCTTCCAAACAAAAACTTGGCTACATCTTACTTTCGGGGGATGCCTTATATTTCACACGTCAGCAAAACCTCGACTACGTCTTATTTTCAGGGGATGTCTTATTTTTCCGCTCCACAGCTGCATGCTCTGGTGTTCTGTTCGACGGGCATGCTTCCAAACAAAAACTTTGTTACTATGTCTTACTTTCAGGGGATGCTTTATACCGTGTTTCCCCAAAAATAAGACAGTGTCTTATATTAATTTTTGCTCCCAAAGATGCGCTATGTCTTATTTTCAGGGGATGTCTTATTTTTCTGTGTTCTGTTCGTCGGGCATGCTTCCAAACAAAAACTTGGCTACGTCTTACTTTCAGGGGATGCCTTATATTTTGCAGCAAAACCTCGACTACGTCTTATTTTCAGGGGATGTCTTATATTTGGGGAAACAGGGTAGCAGTCCCACTAGTTTTTGTCCTGTGGGGCACTGCCCCCTTCATCTGAACCCCGGAGGAGGAGCGAAAGATTCTGCCCCAGAAACCTTTTAACCTTTCACGAGAGTGCCTTTCCCGGCTTCTCGCCGATGCCAGGGGCCGGTGTTTTTAAAATGGAAAGGCGGGAATGAACGGCCTTTTCCTGTCCCTTGAACCCACCCTTTCTTCCTTATAAAGCCCTGGCGTTCGGGTCCCAGGGGTGGGGGCCCGGCTTCTCTGGCTCGGTGGGTTGCCGTGGAGAAAGGGGGAAAAGGCAGCCCTTTTCGAAGCAACGACGGCAGAAAATGAAGGATCCCGGTCTAGATCTAAAAATAGAGGCGTTTTGTGTTTTTGCTTTCCCCCCCTTCCAATTGGGAATTGCAAACTGTCCAAAAGGAAATGGAAGGGGGGGGGAGAGAGAGAGAGAGAGAGAGAGAGAGAGAGAGAGAGAGAGAGAGAGTTGCAACTAGTGTTAGAAACAGGTCACAGGATTGATTCCTTCAGATTTCTTCAGATTTCCCTACAAACTTCCCTATAAAACTTCAGATTTCCTGTAAACAGAATCCCGTAATCCAGGGGTCTTCAAACTATGGCCCTCCAGATGTTCATAGACTACAATTCCCATGAGCCCTACCACTTGGCCATGCTGGCAGGGGCTGATGGGAACTGTAGTCCATGAACATCTGGAGGGCCGTAGTTTGAAGACCCCTACCGTAATCTGAATCCCCCCTCCGTTTTTGCTCCCATGCCTTTAACACTAGCTTGACCTGACAACATCTGGAGCAGATGATTCCTACATCGGCCTGGGGGAAAAAACAGGTCAATTTGATATATGCTGACCAAATGGCTCCTAAAGGCAAGGGAACTAGCCAGATCATTTCCCCCCAAATCAGATGGGGACCCTACCTGGGTGGAAAGGTGGCCTGCCAAGTTTTTAAACAAATGAATAAATAAAACTCTGCAAGATGCGGCGATAGTTGCCAACCGAGATGTCTCTCTTCTTTTAAAAACAAAAACAAAACCTTAGACCAAATCATGGCGAAGAGATGTTTCAATATGTATTTCTTGTGCTAATGAAATGGATCCTCCATATCCATAGGCAGTCTACCCCTGCATACCCGGCACTGAGGATCAACAGGGGAGGGGGTGTTGCCTTGGTGCCCTGCTTTTGGACTTCCGGGGAACAGGGTGGCCACTGTGAGAACCAGAACACGGACCCTGTTGGATCTGTGGTTGGATCCAGTAGGTCTACGGTTGTGCTGCTACGGTCCTGGCCAGAAAACTCCCATTTTGTGCCATCCCTGTTCAGTGACATATACACATTCTTTCCAGGTCTTATGGAGACTTTTGGAGAACACTGGTCTCTTTGCTCTGATCCTTAGCCAGTGTGGTTCAGCGATAGGCTCAGGAAAATATGTTCCTATTTTCCTGGCGGTAACAACAGCAGTAGAAATCCTCAAACAAAAGTCTCTGGGTGTGGACAGTGTGAACGTAAGGGCATCCCTGGTCTATCTGGTCCAAGTGAAAAAGAAGTTAAATTTATACCCCCCTCCCCTTTCTCTCCTATATGGAGACTCTCCTTTCCCTTCCCGCCCCCTCAACAAACACCCTGTGAGGTGGGTGGGGCAGAGAGCGCTCTGAAGAGCTGTGACTAGCCCAAGGTCACCCAGCTGCCATGTATTGGAGTGCACAAGTTAATCCGGTTCCCCAGATAAGCCTCCCCAGCTCAAGCGGCACAGCAGGGAATCAAACCCGGTTCTCCAGATGAGAGTGCACCTGCTCTTAACCACTACACCACGCACTCTCAGTGGCCCTTCTGTTTTGTCCCAATCTGTGTTATCCAAACCTGTTGACCCTCCGTCTGTCAGGAATGAGTCATCCTCAGCCAGATGTTCTCCAACTCCTGTCGGCTTTCCCCTGGGAATTAGTTTAAAAGCAACTCTGGGACATTTCGAGCGCCAGCTGTCTGGCTCCCTTTGGGTTCAAACGAGGCCTGCCTCTTTTGGTCCGGGATCGCTCGTCCCCAGACGTCCCCCAGTGCCAGTGAATCGAAACCATCCTTCCAAAACACCGGTGTCTCATCCACAGATTGATGCTGCCAACATCCACTGTCTTGTTCGCCTTTTCCTTGAATAGTTTCTGAGAGTGCTACCTTGGAGATCCTAAAAATGCTGCCAGCAACCTAAAATTTTCCTCCGTGACTACATTGTTACACTTGTCAACCAAGTTAGTACTACCGTGTTTCCCCGAAAATAAGACAGTGTCTTATATTAATTGTTGCTCCCAAAGATGTGCTATGTCTTATTTTCAGGGGATGTCTTATTTGTCTGTGTTCTGTTCGTCGGGCATGCTTCCAAACAAAAACTTGGCTACATCTTACTTTCGGGGGATGCCTTGTATTTCGCACTTCAGCAAAACCTCTACTACGTCTTATTTTCCGGGGGTGTCTTATATTCGGGGAAACAGGGTATATATTGTTGAAGGCTTTCATGGCTGGAATCACTGGGGTGCTGTGTGGTTTCCAAGCTGTATGGCCGTGTTCTAGTAGCATTTTCTCCCGACGTTCTGCCTGCATGTGTGGCTGACATCTTCAGAGGATCTGATGGTAGCAAAGCAAGTGGAGTGTATATACCTGTGGGATGTCCAGGGTGGGAGAAAGAACCATTTGCCTGTTAACAAGTGTAAAGGGTGCAAGTAGCAAGCTTGATTTGCATGTGTTGAGTGGAATCCGCCCATTAAACAGACCCAGGGTGACACTAAACATTGCATTGAGAAACGATATGCCAGAATTGGGGTTCGACAGGAAGGGAAGCCTTCATTCTGCATGCTGTGCTTCATGCTTTGCTTCTGGGGGCGTCTGGTTACTGAAACCCCACTGGTCTTATACGTGTGATTGGTGTTTGGAATATGCTGCCACAGGAGGTGGTGACGGCCACTCACTTGGATAGCTTTAAAAAGGGCTTGGACAGATTGATGGAGGAGAAGTCGATCTATGGCTCCCAATCTTGATCCTCCTTGGTCTCAGATTGCAAATGCCTCAGCAGACCAGGTGCTCAGGAGCAGCAGCAGCAGCAGGCCATTGCTTTCACCTCCTGCAGGTGAGCTCCCAAAGACACCTGGTGGGCCACTGCGAGTAGCAGAGACCTGGACTAGATGGGCTCTGGTCTGATCCAGCTGGCTTGTTCTTATGTTCTTATGTCTGGCCCCTCACAGACTGTGTGCCGGATATAGATTGGTACCCAAATTGAGCTGCTGACCAGCTTGGGAAACCCACTGGTTATCGAAGGTCCCGGACTACGCTGAGACTTACAAAGGGGTTTGGAGGGGAAAGGGGCCTTTGGGGTGCGTAGAGATCAGGCTGCCCCCTCTGGGTTCCAAAATCCCTGGAGATTCAGCGGCGTAGTCAGAGAGAGGTAAGACTGGCAGGGCTGTGGCCCTTCCGCACATGTAGAATCAATGCACTTTCAATCCACTTTCAATGCACTTTGCAGCTGGATTTTACTGTGCGGAATAGCGAAGTCCACTTGCAAACAGTTGTGAAAGTGGATTAAAAGTGCATTTTTCTGCGTGTGCGGAAGGGGCCTCTGATGCCACAAAACCTGCCCTCTGAAACTGCCGTTTTCTCCAGCCATGCGATAACATCATGCTCCCCATTGCACCTCGGTATTAAGCCTGAGCTGGGTAAGACGGCCAATTACTTCCTACAAATTCAAGATCCTAAACAACGCTGGGCCTTGACCAGAGCCAGGTGTAATGTCTTCTCACCTGCCCTTATACATGGCCGCTTCCAGAATCTCCCTCTATCAGATAGAGCAGTGGTGGTGAACCTTTAGCACTCCAGATGTTATAGCCAACAATTCACATCAGCCCCTGCCAGCATGACCAATTGGCCATGCTGGCAGGGGTTGATGGGAATTGTAGTCCATAACATCTGGAGTGCTAAAGGTTCACCACCACAGCGGTAGAGTTTGCCCATATTGCCCTACTCTGGTAGAAACGTTGGAACATATCATACGCCGCTGTCCTAAATATAAAATACTGAGGGAAGCCCTCTTAACACCGATTATGAGCAAAGTCCCTCCCAAAGTCTGCATTGTCAAATTACTGAATGGGAATGATCCTGTAATCTTAGGGGAAACAGCCCAATATTTGTTCCAGGCCATGATACTAAGGCCCCTTCCGCACACGCAAAAAATGTGTTTTCAAACCACTTTCACAACTGTTTGCAAGTGGATTTTGCTATTCCGCACAGCTTTAAAGAGCACTGAAAGCAGTTTGAAAGTGCGTTATTCTGCATGTGTGGAATGAGCCTAATTAAGAGAAATTAACACCACAGGCCATACTCTCTCCTTGTTACATTGATCTTTATCAATATTTATCTGTAGTAAAGGTCACTGAATTTGATATAGTTCTTAAGTGGTTCTGTTATATAAATATGTCAAGTGGATCTAATGTGGTTAACTGTGTATTTCTACCTTTGGTGCTCGTGGTTTTTTTTTTCATGTATGGATCTTGGGAATATGGTTCTGGGGAGTCTATTGTTGTACTCTCCAAGTTTCACTAAAAATAAATAAATAAAGACATTCTCAGACTGTAGGGATGGTTAAACTCCTCTGAGTACCGTATATACTCATGTATAAGTCGAGTTTTTCAGCACAAAAAGCCCCCCTCGACTTATACACAAGTCAGCTGTATTTTTAAAAAATATTTTAGGGTTTTTACTTTACGGGCGCCGGGGGGGGGGCAATTTTTAGACTAGGGGCACCAAAATTTTAGGATATCATCAGGTAACTCTCCTGATGACACCTGTCAAGTTTGGTAAAGTTTGGTTCAGGGGGTCCAAAGTTATGGACCCCCAAAGAGGGTGCTCCCATCCCCCATTGTTTCCAATGGGAGCTAATAGTAGATGTGGCTACCCTTTTGAGCATCCATAACTTTGGACCCCCTGAACCAAACTTCACCAAACCTGGGTGGTATTATCAGGAGGGTCTCCTAAAGATACTCTGAAATGTTGGTACTGCTAACATAAACATTCCTCTCTTGACAGGTTGTGTGAATGTCCCTTCTAAAATGACACCTGCCATGTGCAATTTTAAAAACATGTACACTAAAAATAATGAACTATTCTTTTAAAAACCAGGGTAGTTTTGAGTCACAGTGATCAGGCATGTTCATTCCAGTTTTTATTGTAAGATCCATTGTTTGAAACTCTTCCTTACAAAAAAGCTAAGGTTTTTGTACTTTTAAAGTTATTGTTGATAACCATATTGTTCTTGTTGACCCTCTTTGCCGCTTACGGAGCTAGTTTACTGTTTTTCTTTGAAATAAATATTCAAAAACATTTAACCTACTGATGCCTCAATTAATGTAATTTTATTGGTATCTATTTTTATTTTTGAAATTTACCAGTAGCTGCTGCATTTCCCACCCTCGACTTATACGCGAGTCAATAACTTTTCCCATTTTTTTGTGGTAAAATTAGGTGCCTCGACTTATATGCAGGTCGACTTATACACGAGTATATACGGTAAATCTGCTGTCCAGTGGAGGAACCCCTATGGGATATGTAAAGCCTAGATCTGGTGTACATTGGTCTATTCTTCTAAATGTAACTCTCCCCATGTCATAATTGAACCAACACCCAAAGTATTGTGTGCCGAACTGCCGAACTACTTATGTAAACCAACTGCAATTTTTGTCCATCTGTATTTTATCTTGTCGTGCCAGTAAAGGTTTTGTATTGTTGTTGCCGTTTTCTCTGAGGAAAGGATTCCTATGGTTGGAGCTCAGTCATAATCCCGGGATATCTACATTCTACTGGCGGCGGGGGGTATCTTGAATGGGTGTCTTCTTCATTACTTGCAAGGAGGCAGGAACCACTTAATAGTGGTGGGGGGGGGGGGGGGGGGGGGGGCGGGGGCGCTCGGGGGGGGGACGGGCAGTGGGGGTGGGGGGGGGGTTGCGGGGCGGGGGGGGGGGGGGGGGGGGGGCGGGGCGCGGGGGGGGGGGGGGGGGGGGGGGGGGGGGGGGGGGGGGGGGGGGGGGGGGGGGGGCGGGGGGGGGGGCAGGGGGGCGGGGGGGGGGGGGGGGGGGGGGGGGGCGGGGGGGGGGGGGGGGGGGGGGGGGGGGGGGTGGGGAGGGGGGGGGGGGGGGGGGGGGGGTTGGAGGGGGTGTGGGGGGGGGTGGGGGTTTTCAGGGTGGGGGGGGGGGGGGGGTGGGGCGGGGGGGGGGTGGGGGGGGGGGGGGGTGGGGGGGGGGGGGGGGGGGGGGGGGGGGGGGTGGGGGGGGGGGGGGGTGGGGGGGGGGGGGGGTGGGGGGGGGGGGGGGTGGGGGGGGGGGGGGGTGGGGGGGGGGGGGGGTGGGGGGGGGGGGGGGTGGGGGGGGGGGGGGGTGGGGGGGGGGGGGGGTGGGGGGGGGGGGGGGTGGGGGGGGGGGGGGGTGGGGGGGGGGGGGGGTGGGGGGGGGGGGGGGTGGGGGGGGGGGGGGGTGGGGGGGGGGGGGGGTGGGGGGGGGGGGGGGTGGGGGGGGGGGGGGGTGGGGGGGGGGGGGGGTGGGGGGGGGGGGGGGTGGGGGGGGGGGGGGGTGGGGGGGGGGGGGGGTGGGGGGGGGGGGGGGTGGGGGGGGGGGGGGGTGGGGGGGGGGGGGGGTGGGGGGGGGGGGGGGTGGGGGGGGGGGGGGGTGGGGGGGGGGGGGGGTGGGGGGGGGGGGGGGTGGGGGGGGGGGGGGGTGGGGGGGGGGGGGGGTGGGGGGGGGGGGGGGTGGGGGGGGGGGGGGGTGGGGGGGGGGGGGGGTGGGGGGGGGGGGGGGTGGGGGGGGGGGGGGGTGGGGGGGGGGGGGGGTGGGGGGGGGGGGGGGTGGGGGGGGGGGGGGGTGGGGGGGGGGGGGGGTGGGGGGGGGGGGGGGTGGGGGGGGGGGGGGGTGGGGGGGGGGGGGGGTGGGGGGGGGGGGGGGTGGGGGGGGGGGGGGGTGGGGGGGGGGGGGGGTGGGGGGGGGGGGGGGTGGGGGGGGGGGGGGGTGGGGGGGGGGGGGGGTGGGGGGGGGGGGGGGTGGGGGGGGGGGGGGGTGGGGGGGGGGGGGGGTGGGGGGGGGGGGGGGTGGGGGGGGGGGGGGGTGGGGGGGGGGGGGGGTGGGGGGGGGGGGGGGTGGGGGGGGGGGGGGGTGGGGGGGGGGGGGGGTGGGGGGGGGGGGGGGTGGGGGGGGGGGGGGGTGGGGGGGGGGGGGGGTGGGGGGGGGGGGGGGTGGGGGGGGGGGGGGGTGGGGGGGGGGGGGGGTGGGGGGGGGGGGGGGTGGGGGGGGGGGGGGGTGGGGGGGGGGGGGGGTGGGGGGGGGGGGGGGTGGGGGGGGGGGGGGGTGGGGGGGGGGGGGGGTGGGGGGGGGGGGGGGTGGGGGGGGGGGGGGGTGGGGGGGGGGGGGGGTGGGGGGGGGGGGGGGTGGGGGGGGGGGGGGGTGGGGGGGGGGGGGGGTGGGGGGGGGGGGGGGTGGGGGGGGGGGGGGGTGGGGGGGGGGGGGGGTGGGGGGGGGGGGGGGTGGGGGGGGGGGGGGGTGGGGGGGGGGGGGGGTGGGGGGGGGGGGGGGTGGGGGGGGGGGGGGGTGGGGGGGGGGGGGGGTGGGGGGGGGGGGGGGTGGGGGGGGGGGGGGGTGGGGGGGGGGGGGGGTGGGGGGGGGGGGGGGTGGGGGGGGGGGGGGGTGGGGGGGGGGGGGGGTGGGGGGGGGGGGGGGTGGGGGGGGGGGGGGGTGGGGGGGGGGGGGGGTGGGGGGGGGGGGGGGTGGGGGGGGGGGGGGGTGGGGGGGGGGGGGGGTGGGGGGGGGGGGGGGTGGGGGGGGGGGGGGGTGGGGGGGGGGGGGGGTGGGGGGGGGGGGGGGTGGGGGGGGGGGGGGGTGGGGGGGGGGGGGGGTGGGGGGGGGGGGGGGTGGGGGGGGGGGGGGGTGGGGGGGGGGGGGGGTGGGGGGGGGGGGGGGTGGGGGGGGGGGGGGGTGGGGGGGGGGGGGGGTGGGGGGGGGGGGGGGTGGGGGGGGGGGGGGGTGGGGGGGGGGGGGGGTGGGGGGGGGGGGGGGTGGGGGGGGGGGGGGGTGGGGGGGGGGGGGGGTGGGGGGGGGGGGGGGTGGGGGGGGGGGGGGGTGGGGGGGGGGGGGGGTGGGGGGGGGGGGGGGTGGGGGGGGGGGGGGGTGGGGGGGGGGGGGGGTGGGGGGGGGGGGGGGTGGGGGGGGGGGGGGGTGGGGGGGGGGGGGGGTGGGGGGGGGGGGGGGTGGGGGGGGGGGGGGGTGGGGGGGGGGGGGGGTGGGGGGGGGGGGGGGTGGGGGGGGGGGGGGGTGGGGGGGGGGGGGGGTGGGGGGGGGGGGGGGTGGGGGGGGGGGGGGGTGGGGGGGGGGGGGGGTGGGGGGGGGGGGGGGTGGGGGGGGGGGGGGGTGGGGGGGGGGGGGGGTGGGGGGGGGGGGGGGTGGGGGGGGGGGGGGGTGGGGGGGGGGGGGGGTGGGGGGGGGGGGGGGTGGGGGGGGGGGGGGGTGGGGGGGGGGGGGGGTGGGGGGGGGGGGGGGTGGGGGGGGGGGGGGGTGGGGGGGGGGGGGGGTGGGGGGGGGGGGGGGTGGGGGGGGGGGGGGGTGGGGGGGGGGGGGGGTGGGGGGGGGGGGGGGTGGGGGGGGGGGGGGGTGGGGGGGGGGGGGGGTGGGGGGGGGGGGGGGTGGGGGGGGGGGGGGGTGGGGGGGGGGGGGGGTGGGGGGGGGGGGGGGTGGGGGGGGGGGGGGGTGGGGGGGGGGGGGGGTGGGGGGGGGGGGGGGTGGGGGGGGGGGGGGGTGGGGGGGGGGGGGGGTGGGGGGGGGGGGGGGTGGGGGGGGGGGGGGGTGGGGGGGGGGGGGGGTGGGGGGGGGGGGGGGTGGGGGGGGGGGGGGGTGGGGGGGGGGGGGGGTGGGGGGGGGGGGGGGTGGGGGGGGGGGGGGGTGGGGGGGGGGGGGGGTGGGGGGGGGGGGGGGTGGGGGGGGGGGGGGGTGGGGGGGGGGGGGGGTGGGGGGGGGGGGGGGTGGGGGGGGGGGGGGGTGGGGGGGGGGGGGGGTGGGGGGGGGGGGGGGTGGGGGGGGGGGGGGGTGGGGGGGGGGGGGGGTGGGGGGGGGGGGGGGTGGGGGGGGGGGGGGGTGGGGGGGGGGGGGGGTGGGGGGGGGGGGGGGTGGGGGGGGGGGGGGGTGGGGGGGGGGGGGGGTGGGGGGGGGGGGGGGTGGGGGGGGGGGGGGGTGGGGGGGGGGGGGGGTGGGGGGGGGGGGGGGTGGGGGGGGGGGGGGGTGGGGGGGGGGGGGGGTGGGGGGGGGGGGGGGTGGGGGGGGGGGGGGGTGGGGGGGGGGGGGGGTGGGGGGGGGGGGGGGTGGGGGGGGGGGGGGGTGGGGGGGGGGGGGGGTGGGGGGGGGGGGGGGTGGGGGGGGGGGGGGGTGGGGGGGGGGGGGGGTGGGGGGGGGGGGGGGTGGGGGGGGGGGGGGGTGGGGGGGGGGGGGGGTGGGGGGGGGGGGGGGTGGGGGGGGGGGGGGGTGGGGGGGGGGGGGGGTGGGGGGGGGGGGGGGTGGGGGGGGGGGGGGGTGGGGGGGGGGGGGGGTGGGGGGGGGGGGGGGTGGGGGGGGGGGGGGGTGGGGGGGGGGGGGGGTGGGGGGGGGGGGGGGTGGGGGGGGGGGGGGGTGGGGGGGGGGGGGGGTGGGGGGGGGGGGGGGTGGGGGGGGGGGGGGGTGGGGGGGGGGGGGGGTGGGGGGGGGGGGGGGTGGGGGGGGGGGGGGGTGGGGGGGGGGGGGGGTGGGGGGGGGGGGGGGTGGGGGGGGGGGGGGGTGGGGGGGGGGGGGGGTGGGGGGGGGGGGGGGTGGGGGGGGGGGGGGGTGGGGGGGGGGGGGGGTGGGGGGGGGGGGGGGTGGGGGGGGGGGGGGGTGGGGGGGGGGGGGGGTGGGGGGGGGGGGGGGTGGGGGGGGGGGGGGGTGGGGGGGGGGGGGGGTGGGGGGGGGGGGGGGTGGGGGGGGGGGGGGGTGGGGGGGGGGGGGGGTGGGGGGGGGGGGGGGTGGGGGGGGGGGGGGGTGGGGGGGGGGGGGGGTGGGGGGGGGGGGGGGTGGGGGGGGGGGGGGGTGGGGGGGGGGGGGGGTGGGGGGGGGGGGGGGTGGGGGGGGGGGGGGGTGGGGGGGGGGGGGGGTGGGGGGGGGGGGGGGTGGGGGGGGGGGGGGGTGGGGGGGGGGGGGGGTGGGGGGGGGGGGGGGTGGGGGGGGGGGGGGGTGGGGGGGGGGGGGGGTGGGGGGGGGGGGGGGTGGGGGGGGGGGGGGGTGGGGGGGGGGGGGGGTGGGGGGGGGGGGGGGTGGGGGGGGGGGGGGGTGGGGGGGGGGGGGGGTGGGGGGGGGGGGGGGTGGGGGGGGGGGGGGGTGGGGGGGGGGGGGGGTGGGGGGGGGGGGGGGTGGGGGGGGGGGGGGGTGGGGGGGGGGGGGGGTGGGGGGGGGGGGGGGTGGGGGGGGGGGGGGGTGGGGGGGGGGGGGGGTGGGGGGGGGGGGGGGTGGGGGGGGGGGGGGGTGGGGGGGGGGGGGGGTGGGGGGGGGGGGGGGTGGGGGGGGGGGGGGGTGGGGGGGGGGGGGGGTGGGGGGGGGGGGGGGTGGGGGGGGGGGGGGGTGGGGGGGGGGGGGGGTGGGGGGGGGGGGGGGTGGGGGGGGGGGGGGGTGGGGGGGGGGGGGGGTGGGGGGGGGGGGGGGTGGGGGGGGGGGGGGGTGGGGGGGGGGGGGGGTGGGGGGGGGGGGGGGTGGGGGGGGGGGGGGGTGGGGGGGGGGGGGGGTGGGGGGGGGGGGGGGTGGGGGGGGGGGGGGGTGGGGGGGGGGGGGGGTGGGGGGGGGGGGGGGTGGGGGGGGGGGGGGGTGGGGGGGGGGGGGGGTGGGGGGGGGGGGGGGTGGGGGGGGGGGGGGGTGGGGGGGGGGGGGGGTGGGGGGGGGGGGGGGTGGGGGGGGGGGGGGGTGGGGGGGGGGGGGGGTGGGGGGGGGGGGGGGTGGGGGGGGGGGGGGGTGGGGGGGGGGGGGGGTGGGGGGGGGGGGGGGTGGGGGGGGGGGGGGGTGGGGGGGGGGGGGGGTGGGGGGGGGGGGGGGTGGGGGGGGGGGGGGGTGGGGGGGGGGGGGGGTGGGGGGGGGGGGGGGTGGGGGGGGGGGGGGGTGGGGGGGGGGGGGGGTGGGGGGGGGGGGGGGTGGGGGGGGGGGGGGGTGGGGGGGGGGGGGGGTGGGGGGGGGGGGGGGTGGGGGGGGGGGGGGGTGGGGGGGGGGGGGGGTGGGGGGGGGGGGGGGTGGGGGGGGGGGGGGGTGGGGGGGGGGGGGGGTGGGGGGGGGGGGGGGTGGGGGGGGGGGGGGGTGGGGGGGGGGGGGGGTGGGGGGGGGGGGGGGTGGGGGGGGGGGGGGGTGGGGGGGGGGGGGGGTGGGGGGGGGGGGGGGTGGGGGGGGGGGGGGGTGGGGGGGGGGGGGGGTGGGGGGGGGGGGGGGTGGGGGGGGGGGGGGGTGGGGGGGGGGGGGGGTGGGGGGGGGGGGGGGTGGGGGGGGGGGGGGGTGGGGGGGGGGGGGGGTGGGGGGGGGGGGGGGTGGGGGGGGGGGGGGGTGGGGGGGGGGGGGGGTGGGGGGGGGGGGGGGTGGGGGGGGGGGGGGGTGGGGGGGGGGGGGGGTGGGGGGGGGGGGGGGTGGGGGGGGGGGGGGGTGGGGGGGGGGGGGGGTGGGGGGGGGGGGGGGTGGGGGGGGGGGGGGGTGGGGGGGGGGGGGGGTGGGGGGGGGGGGGGGTGGGGGGGGGGGGGGGTGGGGGGGGGGGGGGGTGGGGGGGGGGGGGGGTGGGGGGGGGGGGGGGTGGGGGGGGGGGGGGGTGGGGGGGGGGGGGGGTGGGGGGGGGGGGGGGTGGGGGGGGGGGGGGGTGGGGGGGGGGGGGGGTGGGGGGGGGGGGGGGTGGGGGGGGGGGGGGGTGGGGGGGGGGGGGGGTGGGGGGGGGGGGGGGTGGGGGGGGGGGGGGGTGGGGGGGGGGGGGGGTGGGGGGGGGGGGGGGTGGGGGGGGGGGGGGGTGGGGGGGGGGGGGGGTGGGGGGGGGGGGGGGTGGGGGGGGGGGGGGGTGGGGGGGGGGGGGGGTGGGGGGGGGGGGGGGTGGGGGGGGGGGGGGGTGGGGGGGGGGGGGGGTGGGGGGGGGGGGGGGTGGGGGGGGGGGGGGGTGGGGGGGGGGGGGGGTGGGGGGGGGGGGGGGTGGGGGGGGGGGGGGGTGGGGGGGGGGGGGGGTGGGGGGGGGGGGGGGTGGGGGGGGGGGGGGGTGGGGGGGGGGGGGGGTGGGGGGGGGGGGGGGTGGGGGGGGGGGGGGGTGGGGGGGGGGGGGGGTGGGGGGGGGGGGGGGTGGGGGGGGGGGGGGGTGGGGGGGGGGGGGGGTGGGGGGGGGGGGGGGTGGGGGGGGGGGGGGGTGGGGGGGGGGGGGGGTGGGGGGGGGGGGGGGTGGGGGGGGGGGGGGGTGGGGGGGGGGGGGGGTGGGGGGGGGGGGGGGTGGGGGGGGGGGGGGGTGGGGGGGGGGGGGGGTGGGGGGGGGGGGGGGTGGGGGGGGGGGGGGGTGGGGGGGGGGGGGGGTGGGGGGGGGGGGGGGTGGGGGGGGGGGGGGGTGGGGGGGGGGGGGGGTGGGGGGGGGGGGGGGTGGGGGGGGGGGGGGGTGGGGGGGGGGGGGGGTGGGGGGGGGGGGGGGTGGGGGGGGGGGGGGGTGGGGGGGGGGGGGGGTGGGGGGGGGGGGGGGTGGGGGGGGGGGGGGGTGGGGGGGGGGGGGGGTGGGGGGGGGGGGGGGTGGGGGGGGGGGGGGGTGGGGGGGGGGGGGGGTGGGGGGGGGGGGGGGTGGGGGGGGGGGGGGGTGGGGGGGGGGGGGGGTGGGGGGGGGGGGGGGTGGGGGGGGGGGGGGGTGGGGGGGGGGGGGGGTGGGGGGGGGGGGGGGTGGGGGGGGGGGGGGGTGGGGGGGGGGGGGGGTGGGGGGGGGGGGGGGTGGGGGGGGGGGGGGGTGGGGGGGGGGGGGGGTGGGGGGGGGGGGGGGTGGGGGGGGGGGGGGGTGGGGGGGGGGGGGGGTGGGGGGGGGGGGGGGTGGGGGGGGGGGGGGGTGGGGGGGGGGGGGGGTGGGGGGGGGGGGGGGTGGGGGGGGGGGGGGGTGGGGGGGGGGGGGGGTGGGGGGGGGGGGGGGTGGGGGGGGGGGGGGGTGGGGGGGGGGGGGGGTGGGGGGGGGGGGGGGTGGGGGGGGGGGGGGGTGGGGGGGGGGGGGGGTGGGGGGGGGGGGGGGTGGGGGGGGGGGGGGGTGGGGGGGGGGGGGGGTGGGGGGGGGGGGGGGTGGGGGGGGGGGGGGGTGGGGGGGGGGGGGGGTGGGGGGGGGGGGGGGTGGGGGGGGGGGGGGGTGGGGGGGGGGGGGGGTGGGGGGGGGGGGGGGTGGGGGGGGGGGGGGGTGGGGGGGGGGGGGGGTGGGGGGGGGGGGGGGTGGGGGGGGGGGGGGGTGGGGGGGGGGGGGGGTGGGGGGGGGGGGGGGTGGGGGGGGGGGGGGGTGGGGGGGGGGGGGGGTGGGGGGGGGGGGGGGTGGGGGGGGGGGGGGGTGGGGGGGGGGGGGGGTGGGGGGGGGGGGGGGTGGGGGGGGGGGGGGGTGGGGGGGGGGGGGGGTGGGGGGGGGGGGGGGTGGGGGGGGGGGGGGGTGGGGGGGGGGGGGGGTGGGGGGGGGGGGGGGTGGGGGGGGGGGGGGGTGGGGGGGGGGGGGGGTGGGGGGGGGGGGGGGTGGGGGGGGGGGGGGGTGGGGGGGGGGGGGGGTGGGGGGGGGGGGGGGTGGGGGGGGGGGGGGGTGGGGGGGGGGGGGGGTGGGGGGGGGGGGGGGTGGGGGGGGGGGGGGGTGGGGGGGGGGGGGGGTGGGGGGGGGGGGGGGTGGGGGGGGGGGGGGGTGGGGGGGGGGGGGGGTGGGGGGGGGGGGGGGTGGGGGGGGGGGGGGGTGGGGGGGGGGGGGGGTGGGGGGGGGGGGGGGTGGGGGGGGGGGGGGGTGGGGGGGGGGGGGGGTGGGGGGGGGGGGGGGTGGGGGGGGGGGGGGGTGGGGGGGGGGGGGGGTGGGGGGGGGGGGGGGTGGGGGGGGGGGGGGGTGGGGGGGGGGGGGGGTGGGGGGGGGGGGGGGTGGGGGGGGGGGGGGGTGGGGGGGGGGGGGGGTGGGGGGGGGGGGGGGTGGGGGGGGGGGGGGGTGGGGGGGGGGGGGGGTGGGGGGGGGGGGGGGTGGGGGGGGGGGGGGGTGGGGGGGGGGGGGGGTGGGGGGGGGGGGGGGTGGGGGGGGGGGGGGGTGGGGGGGGGGGGGGGTGGGGGGGGGGGGGGGTGGGGGGGGGGGGGGGTGGGGGGGGGGGGGGGTGGGGGGGGGGGGGGGTGGGGGGGGGGGGGGGTGGGGGGGGGGGGGGGTGGGGGGGGGGGGGGGTGGGGGGGGGGGGGGGTGGGGGGGGGGGGGGGTGGGGGGGGGGGGGGGTGGGGGGGGGGGGGGGTGGGGGGGGGGGGGGGTGGGGGGGGGGGGGGGTGGGGGGGGGGGGGGGTGGGGGGGGGGGGGGGTGGGGGGGGGGGGGGGTGGGGGGGGGGGGGGGTGGGGGGGGGGGGGGGTGGGGGGGGGGGGGGGTGGGGGGGGGGGGGGGTGGGGGGGGGGGGGGGTGGGGGGGGGGGGGGGTGGGGGGGGGGGGGGGTGGGGGGGGGGGGGGGTGGGGGGGGGGGGGGGTGGGGGGGGGGGGGGGTGGGGGGGGGGGGGGGTGGGGGGGGGGGGGGGTGGGGGGGGGGGGGGGTGGGGGGGGGGGGGGGTGGGGGGGGGGGGGGGTGGGGGGGGGGGGGGGTGGGGGGGGGGGGGGGTGGGGGGGGGGGGGGGTGGGGGGGGGGGGGGGTGGGGGGGGGGGGGGGTGGGGGGGGGGGGGGGTGGGGGGGGGGGGGGGTGGGGGGGGGGGGGGGTGGGGGGGGGGGGGGGTGGGGGGGGGGGGGGGTGGGGGGGGGGGGGGGTGGGGGGGGGGGGGGGTGGGGGGGGGGGGGGGTGGGGGGGGGGGGGGGTGGGGGGGGGGGGGGGTGGGGGGGGGGGGGGGTGGGGGGGGGGGGGGGTGGGGGGGGGGGGGGGTGGGGGGGGGGGGGGGTGGGGGGGGGGGGGGGTGGGGGGGGGGGGGGGTGGGGGGGGGGGGGGGTGGGGGGGGGGGGGGGTGGGGGGGGGGGGGGGTGGGGGGGGGGGGGGGTGGGGGGGGGGGGGGGTGGGGGGGGGGGGGGGTGGGGGGGGGGGGGGGTGGGGGGGGGGGGGGGTGGGGGGGGGGGGGGGTGGGGGGGGGGGGGGGTGGGGGGGGGGGGGGGTGGGGGGGGGGGGGGGTGGGGGGGGGGGGGGGTGGGGGGGGGGGGGGGTGGGGGGGGGGGGGGGTGGGGGGGGGGGGGGGTGGGGGGGGGGGGGGGTGGGGGGGGGGGGGGGTGGGGGGGGGGGGGGGTGGGGGGGGGGGGGGGTGGGGGGGGGGGGGGGTGGGGGGGGGGGGGGGTGGGGGGGGGGGGGGGTGGGGGGGGGGGGGGGTGGGGGGGGGGGGGGGTGGGGGGGGGGGGGGGTGGGGGGGGGGGGGGGTGGGGGGGGGGGGGGGTGGGGGGGGGGGGGGGTGGGGGGGGGGGGGGGTGGGGGGGGGGGGGGGTGGGGGGGGGGGGGGGTGGGGGGGGGGGGGGGTGGGGGGGGGGGGGGGTGGGGGGGGGGGGGGGTGGGGGGGGGGGGGGGTGGGGGGGGGGGGGGGTGGGGGGGGGGGGGGGTGGGGGGGGGGGGGGGTGGGGGGGGGGGGGGGTGGGGGGGGGGGGGGGTGGGGGGGGGGGGGGGTGGGGGGGGGGGGGGGTGGGGGGGGGGGGGGGTGGGGGGGGGGGGGGGTGGGGGGGGGGGGGGGTGGGGGGGGGGGGGGGTGGGGGGGGGGGGGGGTGGGGGGGGGGGGGGGTGGGGGGGGGGGGGGGTGGGGGGGGGGGGGGGTGGGGGGGGGGGGGGGTGGGGGGGGGGGGGGGTGGGGGGGGGGGGGGGTGGGGGGGGGGGGGGGTGGGGGGGGGGGGGGGTGGGGGGGGGGGGGGGTGGGGGGGGGGGGGGGTGGGGGGGGGGGGGGGTGGGGGGGGGGGGGGGTGGGGGGGGGGGGGGGTGGGGGGGGGGGGGGGTGGGGGGGGGGGGGGGTGGGGGGGGGGGGGGGTGGGGGGGGGGGGGGGTGGGGGGGGGGGGGGGTGGGGGGGGGGGGGGGTGGGGGGGGGGGGGGGTGGGGGGGGGGGGGGGTGGGGGGGGGGGGGGGTGGGGGGGGGGGGGGGTGGGGGGGGGGGGGGGTGGGGGGGGGGGGGGGTGGGGGGGGGGGGGGGTGGGGGGGGGGGGGGGTGGGGGGGGGGGGGGGTGGGGGGGGGGGGGGGTGGGGGGGGGGGGGGGTGGGGGGGGGGGGGGGTGGGGGGGGGGGGGGGTGGGGGGGGGGGGGGGTGGGGGGGGGGGGGGGTGGGGGGGGGGGGGGGTGGGGGGGGGGGGGGGTGGGGGGGGGGGGGGGTGGGGGGGGGGGGGGGTGGGGGGGGGGGGGGGTGGGGGGGGGGGGGGGTGGGGGGGGGGGGGGGTGGGGGGGGGGGGGGGTGGGGGGGGGGGGGGGTGGGGGGGGGGGGGGGTGGGGGGGGGGGGGGGTGGGGGGGGGGGGGGGTGGGGGGGGGGGGGGGTGGGGGGGGGGGGGGGTGGGGGGGGGGGGGGGTGGGGGGGGGGGGGGGTGGGGGGGGGGGGGGGTGGGGGGGGGGGGGGGTGGGGGGGGGGGGGGGTGGGGGGGGGGGGGGGTGGGGGGGGGGGGGGGTGGGGGGGGGGGGGGGTGGGGGGGGGGGGGGGTGGGGGGGGGGGGGGGTGGGGGGGGGGGGGGGTGGGGGGGGGGGGGGGTGGGGGGGGGGGGGGGTGGGGGGGGGGGGGGGTGGGGGGGGGGGGGGGTGGGGGGGGGGGGGGGTGGGGGGGGGGGGGGGTGGGGGGGGGGGGGGGTGGGGGGGGGGGGGGGTGGGGGGGGGGGGGGGTGGGGGGGGGGGGGGGTGGGGGGGGGGGGGGGTGGGGGGGGGGGGGGGTGGGGGGGGGGGGGGGTGGGGGGGGGGGGGGGTGGGGGGGGGGGGGGGTGGGGGGGGGGGGGGGTGGGGGGGGGGGGGGGTGGGGGGGGGGGGGGGTGGGGGGGGGGGGGGGTGGGGGGGGGGGGGGGTGGGGGGGGGGGGGGGTGGGGGGGGGGGGGGGTGGGGGGGGGGGGGGGTGGGGGGGGGGGGGGGTGGGGGGGGGGGGGGGTGGGGGGGGGGGGGGGTGGGGGGGGGGGGGGGTGGGGGGGGGGGGGGGTGGGGGGGGGGGGGGGTGGGGGGGGGGGGGGGTGGGGGGGGGGGGGGGTGGGGGGGGGGGGGGGTGGGGGGGGGGGGGGGTGGGGGGGGGGGGGGGTGGGGGGGGGGGGGGGTGGGGGGGGGGGGGGGTGGGGGGGGGGGGGGGTGGGGGGGGGGGGGGGTGGGGGGGGGGGGGGGTGGGGGGGGGGGGGGGTGGGGGGGGGGGGGGGTGGGGGGGGGGGGGGGTGGGGGGGGGGGGGGGTGGGGGGGGGGGGGGGTGGGGGGGGGGGGGGGTGGGGGGGGGGGGGGGTGGGGGGGGGGGGGGGTGGGGGGGGGGGGGGGTGGGGGGGGGGGGGGGTGGGGGGGGGGGGGGGTGGGGGGGGGGGGGGGTGGGGGGGGGGGGGGGTGGGGGGGGGGGGGGGTGGGGGGGGGGGGGGGTGGGGGGGGGGGGGGGTGGGGGGGGGGGGGGGTGGGGGGGGGGGGGGGTGGGGGGGGGGGGGGGTGGGGGGGGGGGGGGGTGGGGGGGGGGGGGGGTGGGGGGGGGGGGGGGTGGGGGGGGGGGGGGGTGGGGGGGGGGGGGGGTGGGGGGGGGGGGGGGTGGGGGGGGGGGGGGGTGGGGGGGGGGGGGGGTGGGGGGGGGGGGGGGTGGGGGGGGGGGGGGGTGGGGGGGGGGGGGGGTGGGGGGGGGGGGGGGTGGGGGGGGGGGGGGGTGGGGGGGGGGGGGGGTGGGGGGGGGGGGGGGTGGGGGGGGGGGGGGGTGGGGGGGGGGGGGGGTGGGGGGGGGGGGGGGTGGGGGGGGGGGGGGGTGGGGGGGGGGGGGGGTGGGGGGGGGGGGGGGTGGGGGGGGGGGGGGGTGGGGGGGGGGGGGGGTGGGGGGGGGGGGGGGTGGGGGGGGGGGGGGGTGGGGGGGGGGGGGGGTGGGGGGGGGGGGGGGTGGGGGGGGGGGGGGGTGGGGGGGGGGGGGGGTGGGGGGGGGGGGGGGTGGGGGGGGGGGGGGGTGGGGGGGGGGGGGGGTGGGGGGGGGGGGGGGTGGGGGGGGGGGGGGGTGGGGGGGGGGGGGGGTGGGGGGGGGGGGGGGTGGGGGGGGGGGGGGGTGGGGGGGGGGGGGGGTGGGGGGGGGGGGGGGTGGGGGGGGGGGGGGGTGGGGGGGGGGGGGGGTGGGGGGGGGGGGGGGTGGGGGGGGGGGGGGGTGGGGGGGGGGGGGGGTGGGGGGGGGGGGGGGTGGGGGGGGGGGGGGGTGGGGGGGGGGGGGGGTGGGGGGGGGGGGGGGTGGGGGGGGGGGGGGGTGGGGGGGGGGGGGGGTGGGGGGGGGGGGGGGTGGGGGGGGGGGGGGGTGGGGGGGGGGGGGGGTGGGGGGGGGGGGGGGTGGGGGGGGGGGGGGGTGGGGGGGGGGGGGGGTGGGGGGGGGGGGGGGTGGGGGGGGGGGGGGGTGGGGGGGGGGGGGGGTGGGGGGGGGGGGGGGTGGGGGGGGGGGGGGGTGGGGGGGGGGGGGGGTGGGGGGGGGGGGGGGTGGGGGGGGGGGGGGGTGGGGGGGGGGGGGGGTGGGGGGGGGGGGGGGTGGGGGGGGGGGGGGGTGGGGGGGGGGGGGGGTGGGGGGGGGGGGGGGTGGGGGGGGGGGGGGGTGGGGGGGGGGGGGGGTGGGGGGGGGGGGGGGTGGGGGGGGGGGGGGGTGGGGGGGGGGGGGGGTGGGGGGGGGGGGGGGTGGGGGGGGGGGGGGGTGGGGGGGGGGGGGGGTGGGGGGGGGGGGGGGTGGGGGGGGGGGGGGGTGGGGGGGGGGGGGGGTGGGGGGGGGGGGGGGTGGGGGGGGGGGGGGGTGGGGGGGGGGGGGGGTGGGGGGGGGGGGGGGTGGGGGGGGGGGGGGGTGGGGGGGGGGGGGGGTGGGGGGGGGGGGGGGTGGGGGGGGGGGGGGGTGGGGGGGGGGGGGGGTGGGGGGGGGGGGGGGTGGGGGGGGGGGGGGGTGGGGGGGGGGGGGGGTGGGGGGGGGGGGGGGTGGGGGGGGGGGGGGGTGGGGGGGGGGGGGGGTGGGGGGGGGGGGGGGTGGGGGGGGGGGGGGGTGGGGGGGGGGGGGGGTGGGGGGGGGGGGGGGTGGGGGGGGGGGGGGGTGGGGGGGGGGGGGGGTGGGGGGGGGGGGGGGTGGGGGGGGGGGGGGGTGGGGGGGGGGGGGGGTGGGGGGGGGGGGGGGTGGGGGGGGGGGGGGGTGGGGGGGGGGGGGGGTGGGGGGGGGGGGGGGTGGGGGGGGGGGGGGGTGGGGGGGGGGGGGGGTGGGGGGGGGGGGGGGTGGGGGGGGGGGGGGGTGGGGGGGGGGGGGGGTGGGGGGGGGGGGGGGTGGGGGGGGGGGGGGGTGGGGGGGGGGGGGGGTGGGGGGGGGGGGGGGTGGGGGGGGGGGGGGGTGGGGGGGGGGGGGGGTGGGGGGGGGGGGGGGTGGGGGGGGGGGGGGGTGGGGGGGGGGGGGGGTGGGGGGGGGGGGGGGTGGGGGGGGGGGGGGGTGGGGGGGGGGGGGGGTGGGGGGGGGGGGGGGTGGGGGGGGGGGGGGGTGGGGGGGGGGGGGGGTGGGGGGGGGGGGGGGTGGGGGGGGGGGGGGGTGGGGGGGGGGGGGGGTGGGGGGGGGGGGGGGTGGGGGGGGGGGGGGGTGGGGGGGGGGGGGGGTGGGGGGGGGGGGGGGTGGGGGGGGGGGGGGGTGGGGGGGGGGGGGGGTGGGGGGGGGGGGGGGTGGGGGGGGGGGGGGGTGGGGGGGGGGGGGGGTGGGGGGGGGGGGGGGTGGGGGGGGGGGGGGGTGGGGGGGGGGGGGGGTGGGGGGGGGGGGGGGTGGGGGGGGGGGGGGGTGGGGGGGGGGGGGGGTGGGGGGGGGGGGGGGTGGGGGGGGGGGGGGGTGGGGGGGGGGGGGGGTGGGGGGGGGGGGGGGTGGGGGGGGGGGGGGGTGGGGGGGGGGGGGGGTGGGGGGGGGGGGGGGTGGGGGGGGGGGGGGGTGGGGGGGGGGGGGGGTGGGGGGGGGGGGGGGTGGGGGGGGGGGGGGGTGGGGGGGGGGGGGGGTGGGGGGGGGGGGGGGTGGGGGGGGGGGGGGGTGGGGGGGGGGGGGGGTGGGGGGGGGGGGGGGTGGGGGGGGGGGGGGGTGGGGGGGGGGGGGGGTGGGGGGGGGGGGGGGTGGGGGGGGGGGGGGGTGGGGGGGGGGGGGGGTGGGGGGGGGGGGGGGTGGGGGGGGGGGGGGGTGGGGGGGGGGGGGGGTGGGGGGGGGGGGGGGTGGGGGGGGGGGGGGGTGGGGGGGGGGGGGGGTGGGGGGGGGGGGGGGTGGGGGGGGGGGGGGGTGGGGGGGGGGGGGGGTGGGGGGGGGGGGGGGTGGGGGGGGGGGGGGGTGGGGGGGGGGGGGGGTGGGGGGGGGGGGGGGTGGGGGGGGGGGGGGGTGGGGGGGGGGGGGGGTGGGGGGGGGGGGGGGTGGGGGGGGGGGGGGGTGGGGGGGGGGGGGGGTGGGGGGGGGGGGGGGTGGGGGGGGGGGGGGGTGGGGGGGGGGGGGGGTGGGGGGGGGGGGGGGTGGGGGGGGGGGGGGGTGGGGGGGGGGGGGGGTGGGGGGGGGGGGGGGTGGGGGGGGGGGGGGGTGGGGGGGGGGGGGGGTGGGGGGGGGGGGGGGTGGGGGGGGGGGGGGGTGGGGGGGGGGGGGGGTGGGGGGGGGGGGGGGTGGGGGGGGGGGGGGGTGGGGGGGGGGGGGGGTGGGGGGGGGGGGGGGTGGGGGGGGGGGGGGGTGGGGGGGGGGGGGGGTGGGGGGGGGGGGGGGTGGGGGGGGGGGGGGGTGGGGGGGGGGGGGGGTGGGGGGGGGGGGGGGTGGGGGGGGGGGGGGGTGGGGGGGGGGGGGGGTGGGGGGGGGGGGGGGTGGGGGGGGGGGGGGGTGGGGGGGGGGGGGGGTGGGGGGGGGGGGGGGTGGGGGGGGGGGGGGGTGGGGGGGGGGGGGGGTGGGGGGGGGGGGGGGTGGGGGGGGGGGGGGGTGGGGGGGGGGGGGGGTGGGGGGGGGGGGGGGTGGGGGGGGGGGGGGGTGGGGGGGGGGGGGGGTGGGGGGGGGGGGGGGTGGGGGGGGGGGGGGGTGGGGGGGGGGGGGGGTGGGGGGGGGGGGGGGTGGGGGGGGGGGGGGGTGGGGGGGGGGGGGGGTGGGGGGGGGGGGGGGTGGGGGGGGGGGGGGGTGGGGGGGGGGGGGGGTGGGGGGGGGGGGGGGTGGGGGGGGGGGGGGGTGGGGGGGGGGGGGGGTGGGGGGGGGGGGGGGTGGGGGGGGGGGGGGGTGGGGGGGGGGGGGGGTGGGGGGGGGGGGGGGTGGGGGGGGGGGGGGGTGGGGGGGGGGGGGGGTGGGGGGGGGGGGGGGTGGGGGGGGGGGGGGGTGGGGGGGGGGGGGGGTGGGGGGGGGGGGGGGTGGGGGGGGGGGGGGGTGGGGGGGGGGGGGGGTGGGGGGGGGGGGGGGTGGGGGGGGGGGGGGGTGGGGGGGGGGGGGGGTGGGGGGGGGGGGGGGTGGGGGGGGGGGGGGGTGGGGGGGGGGGGGGGTGGGGGGGGGGGGGGGTGGGGGGGGGGGGGGGTGGGGGGGGGGGGGGGTGGGGGGGGGGGGGGGTGGGGGGGGGGGGGGGTGGGGGGGGGGGGGGGTGGGGGGGGGGGGGGGTGGGGGGGGGGGGGGGTGGGGGGGGGGGGGGGTGGGGGGGGGGGGGGGTGGGGGGGGGGGGGGGTGGGGGGGGGGGGGGGTGGGGGGGGGGGGGGGTGGGGGGGGGGGGGGGTGGGGGGGGGGGGGGGTGGGGGGGGGGGGGGGTGGGGGGGGGGGGGGGTGGGGGGGGGGGGGGGTGGGGGGGGGGGGGGGTGGGGGGGGGGGGGGGTGGGGGGGGGGGGGGGTGGGGGGGGGGGGGGGTGGGGGGGGGGGGGGGTGGGGGGGGGGGGGGGTGGGGGGGGGGGGGGGTGGGGGGGGGGGGGGGTGGGGGGGGGGGGGGGTGGGGGGGGGGGGGGGTGGGGGGGGGGGGGGGTGGGGGGGGGGGGGGGTGGGGGGGGGGGGGGGTGGGGGGGGGGGGGGGTGGGGGGGGGGGGGGGTGGGGGGGGGGGGGGGTGGGGGGGGGGGGGGGTGGGGGGGGGGGGGGGTGGGGGGGGGGGGGGGTGGGGGGGGGGGGGGGTGGGGGGGGGGGGGGGTGGGGGGGGGGGGGGGTGGGGGGGGGGGGGGGTGGGGGGGGGGGGGGGTGGGGGGGGGGGGGGGTGGGGGGGGGGGGGGGTGGGGGGGGGGGGGGGTGGGGGGGGGGGGGGGTGGGGGGGGGGGGGGGTGGGGGGGGGGGGGGGTGGGGGGGGGGGGGGGTGGGGGGGGGGGGGGGTGGGGGGGGGGGGGGGTGGGGGGGGGGGGGGGTGGGGGGGGGGGGGGGTGGGGGGGGGGGGGGGTGGGGGGGGGGGGGGGTGGGGGGGGGGGGGGGTGGGGGGGGGGGGGGGTGGGGGGGGGGGGGGGTGGGGGGGGGGGGGGGTGGGGGGGGGGGGGGGTGGGGGGGGGGGGGGGTGGGGGGGGGGGGGGGTGGGGGGGGGGGGGGGTGGGGGGGGGGGGGGGTGGGGGGGGGGGGGGGTGGGGGGGGGGGGGGGTGGGGGGGGGGGGGGGTGGGGGGGGGGGGGGGTGGGGGGGGGGGGGGGTGGGGGGGGGGGGGGGTGGGGGGGGGGGGGGGTGGGGGGGGGGGGGGGTGGGGGGGGGGGGGGGTGGGGGGGGGGGGGGGTGGGGGGGGGGGGGGGTGGGGGGGGGGGGGGGTGGGGGGGGGGGGGGGTGGGGGGGGGGGGGGGTGGGGGGGGGGGGGGGTGGGGGGGGGGGGGGGTGGGGGGGGGGGGGGGTGGGGGGGGGGGGGGGTGGGGGGGGGGGGGGGTGGGGGGGGGGGGGGGTGGGGGGGGGGGGGGGTGGGGGGGGGGGGGGGTGGGGGGGGGGGGGGGTGGGGGGGGGGGGGGGTGGGGGGGGGGGGGGGTGGGGGGGGGGGGGGGTGGGGGGGGGGGGGGGTGGGGGGGGGGGGGGGTGGGGGGGGGGGGGGGTGGGGGGGGGGGGGGGTGGGGGGGGGGGGGGGTGGGGGGGGGGGGGGGTGGGGGGGGGGGGGGGTGGGGGGGGGGGGGGGTGGGGGGGGGGGGGGGTGGGGGGGGGGGGGGGTGGGGGGGGGGGGGGGTGGGGGGGGGGGGGGGTGGGGGGGGGGGGGGGTGGGGGGGGGGGGGGGTGGGGGGGGGGGGGGGTGGGGGGGGGGGGGGGTGGGGGGGGGGGGGGGTGGGGGGGGGGGGGGGTGGGGGGGGGGGGGGGTGGGGGGGGGGGGGGGTGGGGGGGGGGGGGGGTGGGGGGGGGGGGGGGTGGGGGGGGGGGGGGGTGGGGGGGGGGGGGGGTGGGGGGGGGGGGGGGTGGGGGGGGGGGGGGGTGGGGGGGGGGGGGGGTGGGGGGGGGGGGGGGTGGGGGGGGGGGGGGGTGGGGGGGGGGGGGGGTGGGGGGGGGGGGGGGTGGGGGGGGGGGGGGGTGGGGGGGGGGGGGGGTGGGGGGGGGGGGGGGTGGGGGGGGGGGGGGGTGGGGGGGGGGGGGGGTGGGGGGGGGGGGGGGTGGGGGGGGGGGGGGGTGGGGGGGGGGGGGGGTGGGGGGGGGGGGGGGTGGGGGGGGGGGGGGGTGGGGGGGGGGGGGGGTGGGGGGGGGGGGGGGTGGGGGGGGGGGGGGGTGGGGGGGGGGGGGGGTGGGGGGGGGGGGGGGTGGGGGGGGGGGGGGGTGGGGGGGGGGGGGGGTGGGGGGGGGGGGGGGTGGGGGGGGGGGGGGGTGGGGGGGGGGGGGGGTGGGGGGGGGGGGGGGTGGGGGGGGGGGGGGGTGGGGGGGGGGGGGGGTGGGGGGGGGGGGGGGTGGGGGGGGGGGGGGGTGGGGGGGGGGGGGGGTGGGGGGGGGGGGGGGTGGGGGGGGGGGGGGGTGGGGGGGGGGGGGGGTGGGGGGGGGGGGGGGTGGGGGGGGGGGGGGGTGGGGGGGGGGGGGGGTGGGGGGGGGGGGGGGTGGGGGGGGGGGGGGGTGGGGGGGGGGGGGGGTGGGGGGGGGGGGGGGTGGGGGGGGGGGGGGGTGGGGGGGGGGGGGGGTGGGGGGGGGGGGGGGTGGGGGGGGGGGGGGGTGGGGGGGGGGGGGGGTGGGGGGGGGGGGGGGTGGGGGGGGGGGGGGGTGGGGGGGGGGGGGGGTGGGGGGGGGGGGGGGTGGGGGGGGGGGGGGGTGGGGGGGGGGGGGGGTGGGGGGGGGGGGGGGTGGGGGGGGGGGGGGGTGGGGGGGGGGGGGGGTGGGGGGGGGGGGGGGTGGGGGGGGGGGGGGGTGGGGGGGGGGGGGGGTGGGGGGGGGGGGGGGTGGGGGGGGGGGGGGGTGGGGGGGGGGGGGGGTGGGGGGGGGGGGGGGTGGGGGGGGGGGGGGGTGGGGGGGGGGGGGGGTGGGGGGGGGGGGGGGTGGGGGGGGGGGGGGGTGGGGGGGGGGGGGGGTGGGGGGGGGGGGGGGTGGGGGGGGGGGGGGGTGGGGGGGGGGGGGGGTGGGGGGGGGGGGGGGTGGGGGGGGGGGGGGGTGGGGGGGGGGGGGGGTGGGGGGGGGGGGGGGTGGGGGGGGGGGGGGGTGGGGGGGGGGGGGGGTGGGGGGGGGGGGGGGTGGGGGGGGGGGGGGGTGGGGGGGGGGGGGGGTGGGGGGGGGGGGGGGTGGGGGGGGGGGGGGGTGGGGGGGGGGGGGGGTGGGGGGGGGGGGGGGTGGGGGGGGGGGGGGGTGGGGGGGGGGGGGGGTGGGGGGGGGGGGGGGTGGGGGGGGGGGGGGGTGGGGGGGGGGGGGGGTGGGGGGGGGGGGGGGTGGGGGGGGGGGGGGGTGGGGGGGGGGGGGGGTGGGGGGGGGGGGGGGTGGGGGGGGGGGGGGGTGGGGGGGGGGGGGGGTGGGGGGGGGGGGGGGTGGGGGGGGGGGGGGGTGGGGGGGGGGGGGGGTGGGGGGGGGGGGGGGTGGGGGGGGGGGGGGGTGGGGGGGGGGGGGGGTGGGGGGGGGGGGGGGTGGGGGGGGGGGGGGGTGGGGGGGGGGGGGGGTGGGGGGGGGGGGGGGTGGGGGGGGGGGGGGGTGGGGGGGGGGGGGGGTGGGGGGGGGGGGGGGTGGGGGGGGGGGGGGGTGGGGGGGGGGGGGGGTGGGGGGGGGGGGGGGTGGGGGGGGGGGGGGGTGGGGGGGGGGGGGGGTGGGGGGGGGGGGGGGTGGGGGGGGGGGGGGGTGGGGGGGGGGGGGGGTGGGGGGGGGGGGGGGTGGGGGGGGGGGGGGGTGGGGGGGGGGGGGGGTGGGGGGGGGGGGGGGTGGGGGGGGGGGGGGGTGGGGGGGGGGGGGGGTGGGGGGGGGGGGGGGTGGGGGGGGGGGGGGGTGGGGGGGGGGGGGGGTGGGGGGGGGGGGGGGTGGGGGGGGGGGGGGGTGGGGGGGGGGGGGGGTGGGGGGGGGGGGGGGTGGGGGGGGGGGGGGGTGGGGGGGGGGGGGGGTGGGGGGGGGGGGGGGTGGGGGGGGGGGGGGGTGGGGGGGGGGGGGGGTGGGGGGGGGGGGGGGTGGGGGGGGGGGGGGGTGGGGGGGGGGGGGGGTGGGGGGGGGGGGGGGTGGGGGGGGGGGGGGGTGGGGGGGGGGGGGGGTGGGGGGGGGGGGGGGTGGGGGGGGGGGGGGGTGGGGGGGGGGGGGGGTGGGGGGGGGGGGGGGTGGGGGGGGGGGGGGGTGGGGGGGGGGGGGGGTGGGGGGGGGGGGGGGTGGGGGGGGGGGGGGGTGGGGGGGGGGGGGGGTGGGGGGGGGGGGGGGTGGGGGGGGGGGGGGGTGGGGGGGGGGGGGGGTGGGGGGGGGGGGGGGTGGGGGGGGGGGGGGGTGGGGGGGGGGGGGGGTGGGGGGGGGGGGGGGTGGGGGGGGGGGGGGGTGGGGGGGGGGGGGGGTGGGGGGGGGGGGGGGTGGGGGGGGGGGGGGGTGGGGGGGGGGGGGGGTGGGGGGGGGGGGGGGTGGGGGGGGGGGGGGGTGGGGGGGGGGGGGGGTGGGGGGGGGGGGGGGTGGGGGGGGGGGGGGGTGGGGGGGGGGGGGGGTGGGGGGGGGGGGGGGTGGGGGGGGGGGGGGGTGGGGGGGGGGGGGGGTGGGGGGGGGGGGGGGTGGGGGGGGGGGGGGGTGGGGGGGGGGGGGGGTGGGGGGGGGGGGGGGTGGGGGGGGGGGGGGGTGGGGGGGGGGGGGGGTGGGGGGGGGGGGGGGTGGGGGGGGGGGGGGGTGGGGGGGGGGGGGGGTGGGGGGGGGGGGGGGTGGGGGGGGGGGGGGGTGGGGGGGGGGGGGGGTGGGGGGGGGGGGGGGTGGGGGGGGGGGGGGGTGGGGGGGGGGGGGGGTGGGGGGGGGGGGGGGTGGGGGGGGGGGGGGGTGGGGGGGGGGGGGGGTGGGGGGGGGGGGGGGTGGGGGGGGGGGGGGGTGGGGGGGGGGGGGGGTGGGGGGGGGGGGGGGTGGGGGGGGGGGGGGGTGGGGGGGGGGGGGGGTGGGGGGGGGGGGGGGTGGGGGGGGGGGGGGGTGGGGGGGGGGGGGGGTGGGGGGGGGGGGGGGTGGGGGGGGGGGGGGGTGGGGGGGGGGGGGGGTGGGGGGGGGGGGGGGTGGGGGGGGGGGGGGGTGGGGGGGGGGGGGGGTGGGGGGGGGGGGGGGTGGGGGGGGGGGGGGGTGGGGGGGGGGGGGGGTGGGGGGGGGGGGGGGTGGGGGGGGGGGGGGGTGGGGGGGGGGGGGGGTGGGGGGGGGGGGGGGTGGGGGGGGGGGGGGGTGGGGGGGGGGGGGGGTGGGGGGGGGGGGGGGTGGGGGGGGGGGGGGGTGGGGGGGGGGGGGGGTGGGGGGGGGGGGGGGTGGGGGGGGGGGGGGGTGGGGGGGGGGGGGGGTGGGGGGGGGGGGGGGTGGGGGGGGGGGGGGGTGGGGGGGGGGGGGGGTGGGGGGGGGGGGGGGTGGGGGGGGGGGGGGGTGGGGGGGGGGGGGGGTGGGGGGGGGGGGGGGTGGGGGGGGGGGGGGGTGGGGGGGGGGGGGGGTGGGGGGGGGGGGGGGTGGGGGGGGGGGGGGGTGGGGGGGGGGGGGGGTGGGGGGGGGGGGGGGTGGGGGGGGGGGGGGGTGGGGGGGGGGGGGGGTGGGGGGGGGGGGGGGTGGGGGGGGGGGGGGGTGGGGGGGGGGGGGGGTGGGGGGGGGGGGGGGTGGGGGGGGGGGGGGGTGGGGGGGGGGGGGGGTGGGGGGGGGGGGGGGTGGGGGGGGGGGGGGGTGGGGGGGGGGGGGGGTGGGGGGGGGGGGGGGTGGGGGGGGGGGGGGGTGGGGGGGGGGGGGGGTGGGGGGGGGGGGGGGTGGGGGGGGGGGGGGGTGGGGGGGGGGGGGGGTGGGGGGGGGGGGGGGTGGGGGGGGGGGGGGGTGGGGGGGGGGGGGGGTGGGGGGGGGGGGGGGTGGGGGGGGGGGGGGGTGGGGGGGGGGGGGGGTGGGGGGGGGGGGGGGTGGGGGGGGGGGGGGGTGGGGGGGGGGGGGGGTGGGGGGGGGGGGGGGTGGGGGGGGGGGGGGGTGGGGGGGGGGGGGGGTGGGGGGGGGGGGGGGTGGGGGGGGGGGGGGGTGGGGGGGGGGGGGGGTGGGGGGGGGGGGGGGTGGGGGGGGGGGGGGGTGGGGGGGGGGGGGGGTGGGGGGGGGGGGGGGTGGGGGGGGGGGGGGGTGGGGGGGGGGGGGGGTGGGGGGGGGGGGGGGTGGGGGGGGGGGGGGGTGGGGGGGGGGGGGGGTGGGGGGGGGGGGGGGTGGGGGGGGGGGGGGGTGGGGGGGGGGGGGGGTGGGGGGGGGGGGGGGTGGGGGGGGGGGGGGGTGGGGGGGGGGGGGGGTGGGGGGGGGGGGGGGTGGGGGGGGGGGGGGGTGGGGGGGGGGGGGGGTGGGGGGGGGGGGGGGTGGGGGGGGGGGGGGGTGGGGGGGGGGGGGGGTGGGGGGGGGGGGGGGTGGGGGGGGGGGGGGGTGGGGGGGGGGGGGGGTGGGGGGGGGGGGGGGTGGGGGGGGGGGGGGGTGGGGGGGGGGGGGGGTGGGGGGGGGGGGGGGTGGGGGGGGGGGGGGGTGGGGGGGGGGGGGGGTGGGGGGGGGGGGGGGTGGGGGGGGGGGGGGGTGGGGGGGGGGGGGGGTGGGGGGGGGGGGGGGTGGGGGGGGGGGGGGGTGGGGGGGGGGGGGGGTGGGGGGGGGGGGGGGTGGGGGGGGGGGGGGGTGGGGGGGGGGGGGGGTGGGGGGGGGGGGGGGTGGGGGGGGGGGGGGGTGGGGGGGGGGGGGGGTGGGGGGGGGGGGGGGTGGGGGGGGGGGGGGGTGGGGGGGGGGGGGGGTGGGGGGGGGGGGGGGTGGGGGGGGGGGGGGGTGGGGGGGGGGGGGGGTGGGGGGGGGGGGGGGTGGGGGGGGGGGGGGGTGGGGGGGGGGGGGGGTGGGGGGGGGGGGGGGTGGGGGGGGGGGGGGGTGGGGGGGGGGGGGGGTGGGGGGGGGGGGGGGTGGGGGGGGGGGGGGGTGGGGGGGGGGGGGGGTGGGGGGGGGGGGGGGTGGGGGGGGGGGGGGGTGGGGGGGGGGGGGGGTGGGGGGGGGGGGGGGTGGGGGGGGGGGGGGGTGGGGGGGGGGGGGGGTGGGGGGGGGGGGGGGTGGGGGGGGGGGGGGGTGGGGGGGGGGGGGGGTGGGGGGGGGGGGGGGTGGGGGGGGGGGGGGGTGGGGGGGGGGGGGGGTGGGGGGGGGGGGGGGTGGGGGGGGGGGGGGGTGGGGGGGGGGGGGGGTGGGGGGGGGGGGGGGTGGGGGGGGGGGGGGGTGGGGGGGGGGGGGGGTGGGGGGGGGGGGGGGTGGGGGGGGGGGGGGGTGGGGGGGGGGGGGGGTGGGGGGGGGGGGGGGTGGGGGGGGGGGGGGGTGGGGGGGGGGGGGGGTGGGGGGGGGGGGGGGTGGGGGGGGGGGGGGGTGGGGGGGGGGGGGGGTGGGGGGGGGGGGGGGTGGGGGGGGGGGGGGGTGGGGGGGGGGGGGGGTGGGGGGGGGGGGGGGTGGGGGGGGGGGGGGGTGGGGGGGGGGGGGGGTGGGGGGGGGGGGGGGTGGGGGGGGGGGGGGGTGGGGGGGGGGGGGGGTGGGGGGGGGGGGGGGTGGGGGGGGGGGGGGGTGGGGGGGGGGGGGGGTGGGGGGGGGGGGGGGTGGGGGGGGGGGGGGGTGGGGGGGGGGGGGGGTGGGGGGGGGGGGGGGTGGGGGGGGGGGGGGGTGGGGGGGGGGGGGGGTGGGGGGGGGGGGGGGTGGGGGGGGGGGGGGGTGGGGGGGGGGGGGGGTGGGGGGGGGGGGGGGTGGGGGGGGGGGGGGGTGGGGGGGGGGGGGGGTGGGGGGGGGGGGGGGTGGGGGGGGGGGGGGGTGGGGGGGGGGGGGGGTGGGGGGGGGGGGGGGTGGGGGGGGGGGGGGGTGGGGGGGGGGGGGGGTGGGGGGGGGGGGGGGTGGGGGGGGGGGGGGGTGGGGGGGGGGGGGGGTGGGGGGGGGGGGGGGTGGGGGGGGGGGGGGGTGGGGGGGGGGGGGGGTGGGGGGGGGGGGGGGTGGGGGGGGGGGGGGGTGGGGGGGGGGGGGGGTGGGGGGGGGGGGGGGTGGGGGGGGGGGGGGGTGGGGGGGGGGGGGGGTGGGGGGGGGGGGGGGTGGGGGGGGGGGGGGGTGGGGGGGGGGGGGGGTGGGGGGGGGGGGGGGTGGGGGGGGGGGGGGGTGGGGGGGGGGGGGGGTGGGGGGGGGGGGGGGTGGGGGGGGGGGGGGGTGGGGGGGGGGGGGGGTGGGGGGGGGGGGGGGTGGGGGGGGGGGGGGGTGGGGGGGGGGGGGGGTGGGGGGGGGGGGGGGTGGGGGGGGGGGGGGGTGGGGGGGGGGGGGGGTGGGGGGGGGGGGGGGTGGGGGGGGGGGGGGGTGGGGGGGGGGGGGGGTGGGGGGGGGGGGGGGTGGGGGGGGGGGGGGGTGGGGGGGGGGGGGGGTGGGGGGGGGGGGGGGTGGGGGGGGGGGGGGGTGGGGGGGGGGGGGGGTGGGGGGGGGGGGGGGTGGGGGGGGGGGGGGGTGGGGGGGGGGGGGGGTGGGGGGGGGGGGGGGTGGGGGGGGGGGGGGGTGGGGGGGGGGGGGGGTGGGGGGGGGGGGGGGTGGGGGGGGGGGGGGGTGGGGGGGGGGGGGGGTGGGGGGGGGGGGGGGTGGGGGGGGGGGGGGGTGGGGGGGGGGGGGGGTGGGGGGGGGGGGGGGTGGGGGGGGGGGGGGGTGGGGGGGGGGGGGGGTGGGGGGGGGGGGGGGTGGGGGGGGGGGGGGGTGGGGGGGGGGGGGGGTGGGGGGGGGGGGGGGTGGGGGGGGGGGGGGGTGGGGGGGGGGGGGGGTGGGGGGGGGGGGGGGAGGGGAAGGGGGGGGGGCTGGGGGGGCGGGGGGGCGTTAAAAATGGGGGGGGGGGGGGGTGGGGGCGGGGGGGGGTTGGGGGGGGGGGGGGTGGGGGGGGGGGGGGGTGGGGGGGGGGGGGGGTGGGGGGGGGGGGGGGTGGGGGGGGGGGGGGTGGGGGGGGGGGGGGGGGGGGGGGGGGTGGGGGTGGGGGGGGTGGGGGGTGGGGGGGCCGGGGGGGTGGGGGGGGGCGGGGGGGGGGGGGGGGGGGGGGGGGGGGGGGGGGGGGCGGGGGGGGGGGGGGGGGGGGGGGGGGGGGGGGGGGGGGGGGGGGGGGTGGGGGGGGGGGGGGGGGGGGGGGGGGGGGGTGGGGGGCACAGTAACAATCATATAAAGAAATCTGACTGATAGCTGTTGAGGGGGGGGTTCCCCTGGAATGTGTTGGCTCAGCAAAGTGTCTCTCTCCCCCCCCCCCCTTTCTTTCGAACTTTGTGCACGGATGCTTCCCAAAGCGCCTGCCCAACAGTTCCTTCCGCAAGAGTGCACCGATTTGCGGGGTGGATCGGGGGACAGAGTCCTGGCTGTTCGGAGCGCCCTCGTGCCGAGCAGCAATCTCTTTCAAGCAATGTGGTCCAGAGGACAGGAGGGTGCCAGTCGATTACAAGACTGACCCAATTCACAGTATTGGCCCCGTCCGAGTCTATGATTCCACGAGTCTACTTTGTTATTGCTGTAGTCTCAGGCCAATTTTAAGCCTTTTTTACGTGTTAGTTTAAGGGTTTGTGTGTGGAGGAAGGGGGTTCTAGACTTAGACCCCTCCTCAGCTGCGAGGTTTACCCAGAACAAATAGATATCCCTAGGAGCAGCAGTGGCGTGGGAGGTTAAGAGCAGGCTCACTCTAATCTGGAGGAACCGGGTTTGATTCCCCGCTCTTCTGTCTGAGCTGCGGAGGCTTATCTGGGGAATTCAGATTAGCCTGTGCACTCCCACACACGCCAGCTGGGTGACCTTGGGCTAGTCACAGCTTTCTGGAGCTCTCTCAGCCCCACCCACCTCACAGGGTGTTTGTTGTGAGGGGGGAAGGGCAAGGAGATTGTCAGCCCCTTTGAGTCTCCTACAGGAGAGAAAGGGGGGATATAAATCCAAACTCTTCTTATATTTGCATATACATTAGACCGGCGGTTCCCAAACTTTTCCCACTTGCAAGCCATCTCCCTAAAATTGTACTCCCATATTAGCAAGCCTGTTGCAATATTTTTTTTTACGGACCCCCAAACGCTGTGGGGTATACCCCTGGGGATACAGGTGCTCTAGATTGGGAACCACTACATCATATTGTATTGTATTGTATATTTAATTTATATACCGCCCTCCCCCGAGAGGCTGAGGGCGGTGCACAACAATATAATAACCTCAGTAATCATAACATCGTACAACAACCATCAGTAAACATTGGCACTCTCAAATGGCCATTAGGATCAATAAGCGTAGCATCTGGCATCATAAACATATCCTTGATTACTTAGCATCGCCAGTGCGTTATAAAACATAACGTTATCAGCAACGATAAGCCTAGCATTGTAAGCAACAAATGTCAGTAGTTATAGCATCATCAACTATAAAGCAACAATATTCGGAATTAGGACTAATAAAAGGAAACACTTCTTCAACCAATGTGTGATTGGTGTTTAGAATATGCTGCCACAGGAGGGGGTGACGGCCACTCACCTGGATAGCTTTAAAAAGGGCTTGGACAGATTTATGGAGGAGAAGTCGATTTATGGCTACCAATCTTGATCCTCCTTGATCTCAGATTGCGAAGGCCTTAACAGTCCAGGTGCTCGGGAGCAGCAGCAGCAGAAGGCCATTGCTTTCACCTCCTGCACGTGAGCTCCCAAAGGCACCTGGTGGGCCACTGCGAGTAGCAGAGAGCTGGACTAGATGGACTCTGGTCTGATCCAGCTGGCTTGTTCTTATGTTCTTTTGTTCATAGCAACATACATAATAATAATAAGAAGAGTTGGATTTATATCCCCCCTTTCTCTCCTATAGGAGACTCAAAGGGGCTTACAATCTCCTTTCCTTTCCTCCTTTCCCTTCCCTTCCTTCCTCCCTTCCTGCAGTACATTTACATAAAGTGCAGTACATTTACAACAAACACCCTGTGAGGTGGGTGGGGCTGAGAGAGCTCGGAAGAACTGGGACTAACCCAAGGTCACCCAGCTGGCGTGTGTGGGAGTGCACAGGCTAACCTGAATTCCCCAGATAAGCCTCCGCAGCTCAGACAGAAGAGCGGGGAATCAAACCCGGTTCCTCCAGATTAGAGTGAGCCTGCTCTTAACCACTACACCATGATGTATCCTGGGATAAGAAATTGCTAAGGTCCTTGGCCATGTATAATAAACCCGACTGAGCCTTTTGCATGCCTTATGGAGGGAGGGGTTTTTTGGGGGCTCTTCCAATGGACTGTGGAGCTTAGCACTTATTTTCCCAAACCCTGCCCTCCTTAGCCGGAGCAGGCAATAGCAAGCTGGACGGCCTAGTGGTCTGACTTGCCGTCGGGCAGTCTCAGGTGCTGATAAAAAGGAGCCGGCCTTCTGCCCTGTGAGGTGAAAGAAACTTCAGCGCTTTCAGGATCGATGGAATTGCACAGCAGCTGGCGTCCAGACTCCAGGATCCAGCCACTGATCAATCACCTTGGCATCCTCCTCTGAGTGGCAATAGCTCTTCAAGAGGTCAACTGATGAGGAAAGGTCAGAGGTTGAGCCTTGGACATCTGCTTGCCCAGCAGGGACCTGCCACTCTGCCATTCTAATCTGGAGGAACCGGGTTTGATTCCCCACTCTGCCACTTGACCTGTGGAGGCTTATCTGAGGAATTAGATTAGCCTGTGCACTCCCACACACGCCAGCTGGGTGACCTTGGGCTAGTCACAGCTTCTCGGAGCTCTCTCAGCCCCACCTACCTCACAGGGGGTTTGTTGTGGGGGGGGAAGGGCAAGGAGATTGTCAGCCCCTTTGAGTCTCCTATAGGAGAGAAAGGGGGATATAAATCCAAACTACTACTCCTCATCATCATCTTCTTCATCATCATTGTCATCATCATCATCATCTGGAGTTCCTTGAGAAGTCTCTCTCAAAGAAGAGGGCAAGAAAGAGGCATTTGGTGGAATGATAGGAATGAACAAACCAAATTGGCACACTGACTTGGAATTATATATATGAGACAAACGTAATAAATCATTCCAACACCATTTGTACAAAGTTATTTTTTCAATTATTTTTCATATAAATATTAACACAATTATACCGATACTAACCCTATTCTATTATCCAATCGATGAAAGTATAAAGTGCAGTACATTTACATAAAGTGCCAGTGCCAATAAAACAATCAATATACAATTTTCATCATATCATTCATAAATGATATGCATTTGGTGGAATGCCAGAGGGAGGGCATTTGGCACGGAGAAACACGAGCCGTTCCTGTGAGATGTGTTGTCGAAAGCTTTCGTGGCCGGCATCAACTGGCTGCGGTGGCTTTTCCAGGTTGCGTGGCCGTGGTCTGGTAGCTCGTGGCTGTGATCTGGTAGTTTTTGCTCCTAACGTTCCACCTGTACCTACAACCGGCTGCGGTAGGCTGGGTTTCTCTCTGTGGCACGTCTTACCTTGACATGCCTCTGGCGATGCCAGCCGTAGATGGGGGAGGAACGTTAGGAGCAAAAACTACCAGACCACGGCCACACAGTCTGGAAAACCCACAACAGCCAGTTCCTGCAAGTTTTAACGGTTGAGAACAGTCAGGAGGTCGGACTTCCAGAGTCGTCCTTTAGCCCTTTCCCCCAAATTATCAGAACCTGGGAGTAAACTGTGAGCCAGCAGGATGTAGTAGATACAGTGCCGGGTTTGGATCTGGGACTCACGTTCAAATCCCCGCTCTGTCACCTTTTCTGGGCGACCCTGGGCCAGTCACCCGTTCTCAGCCTAGCCTACCTCACAAAATTGTCGTGAGAACAAAGCACCGCCAAGGGTGCTTTCTTGGATTGGAGCACCTTCCTTATGAGGAGAGGCTGCAGCGTTTGGGGCTCTTTAGTTTGGAGAGGAGACGTCTGAGGGGGGATATGATTGAAGTCTATAAAATGATGCGTGGGGTAGAAAATGTTGACAGAGAGAAATTTTCCTCTCTTTCTCACAATACTAGAACCAGGGGGCATCCATTGAAAGAAATGCTGGGGGGGAAAGAGTGGAGACTAATGAAAGGAAGCACTTCTTCACGCATAGTAGGATTTGGGTGTTTGGAATATGCTGCCACAGGAGGGTGGTGATGGATGTACACTAACCTGGATAGCTTTAAAAGGGGCAGATAGATGTGGAGGAGAAGTCAATCCTCTGACTCCCAAAATGCCAGTCCTCCTTGATCTCAGATTGCAAATGCCTTAGCAGACCAGGTGCTCGGGAGCAGCAGCAGCAGCAGGCCATTGCTTTCACCTCCTGCAGGTCGAGCTCCCAAAGGCACCTGGTGGGCCACTGCGAGTAGCAGAGTGCTGGACTAGATGGACTCTGGTCTGATCCAGCAGGCTAGTTCTTATGTTCTTATGGATTCCCCCTAACCTGTTCTTGTTGATTCCTGCTGTTGCCCAATATATCCAGCAGGAGGAGCTAATCCTTGGGACTTGGGTTTAGCAGGGATGGGAGAGCAGAATTTCTTTGCAGAGCATTTCTAGCCAGAAGATGTTTTGCTCATCAATAAAGCCCCTTCCGCACATGCAGAATAATGCACTTTCACTCCACTTTCACAATCGTTTTGCAAGCGGACGTTGCTATTCCGCACAGTAAAATCCAGCTGCAAAGTGCATTGGAAGTGGACTGAAAGTGCATTATTCTGCATGTGCGGAAGGGGACTCTGTCAGGTGGGGAAGGAGCCTTCACCTTTTGTGGTTGTTTTTGTGCAGACCCCGGTGCTGCAATAAAAGGAGAGCCTTCCATTGACCAGGGGAGGGCAGAATAATGGAGCGTTGGAGGGTTAGGATCCAAAGCCTAGACTTTGAAGAAGAGTTTGGATTTATATCCCCTCTTTCTTTCCTGCAGGAGACTGAAAGGGGCTCACAATCTCCTTGCCCTTCCCCCCTCACAACAAACACCCTGAGAGGTAGGTGGGGCTGAGAGAGCTCTGAGAAGCTGTGACTAGCCCAAGGTCACCCAGCTGGCATGTGTGGGATTGTACAGGCTAATCTAGTTCCCCAGATAAGCCTCCACAGAGGCTGGGAATCAAACCCGGTTCCTCCAGATTAGATACACGAGCTCTTAACCTCCTACACCACTGCTGCTCCTTTGGAAAGAATAACGGGTGCACGGGAAAGTATAAGGCACGCTCCCCCACCTTTCCCACCCTTTGGGATTCTGGTACAGGGTGAGGGGTGGCAGCCACGAAACGGCTGTCGTGGAAGGCGGACCCAGCTGCACGGAGGAAGCCCACGTGCTGAGAAAGAGGCGCGCGAGAGGATAAATCCAATCCTCTGGTAGCTGCTGCTGAAACCATGCTTTTTTTAAAAAAAAAGTCCCCAGTGGCCAATCAAAAGCCCCGCTAGGCAAGAGTCCCGCCCAAGAACCCCCACTACCTAAAAACACTCGGTGGGAGCCAGAGCCGTATCTAGGGGAAATGTCGCCTAGTGCAAAATCTGAGTTTTCCGCCCCCCTCCCCCGTATGGGCAGCCTCCCCCCACCATCATGACCAAACAACTTTTTTTGCACCAGATCTTGAAGTTAGTATGTGGACCTGGGGGGGGGGGGAGGGGAAGGAGGGCAGACATGGGGACGATTTTCTGCACCCCCCATGACTAAATGGCTGCAGCCCAGGGACATTTGACCCATGTGTCCCCTTGGGTGGTACGCCCCTGGTGGGAGCCACTAGGCAGCATAGCACCACGTGTGGGACCCTGGTATGGAAGGTGTAGGGGAGATGTCGAGCCCCCACACTTAATCCGCTGCCTTTTCATCCACTGCCAGTCCATTTCTGTAACAGAAGAAGAAGAAGAAGAGGAGGAGGAGGAGGAGGAGTTTGGATTTATATCCCCCCTTTCTGTCCTGCAGGAGACTCAAAGGGGCTTACAATCTCCTTTCCCTTCCCCCTTCACAACAAACACCCTGTGAGGTCGGTGGGGCTGAGAGAGCTCAGAAGAGCTGTGACTAGCCCAAGGTCACCCAGCTGGCATGTGTGGGAGTGCACAGGCTACTCTGAATTCCCCAGATAAGCCTCCACAGCTCAGGTGGCAGAGCTGGGAATCAAACCCGGTTCCTCCAGATTAGATACATGAGCTCTTAACCTCCTACGCCACCGCTGCTCTGGTTCCGCCTGCCTCCTCCCATGCCTCCCCCCCCCCCCCGGTTTTCCCGTACAGGTGATGAAGTGTGAACACTTGCGAGCATGCCAACGCTAATCTGTGAGCCCGTTGAGCGCCGGCTCCTGTTCTGCCGCCTGCCGTGTTTATCATTCCTTCGCTTTGCTTACGGGGTACGCCTCTCGACAGCTGGAAGCGTGGGCAGCTCAGAAATGCCCCCCTCGCTGCACGGCCCTGGGCTAGACGGCGGTTCTCCGGTTCGGTCAGGTGGCATCACGGCGCGAGGCGGCAGTTGTGCCGTTTCCTCTGTATGCTGTTAAAAAGAAGAAGAAGAGAAGAAGAGTTTGGATTTCTATCCCCCCTTTCTCTCCTGCAGGAGACTCAAAGGGGCTGACAATCTCCTTGCCCTTCCCCCCTCACAACAAACACCCTGTGAGGTGGGTGGGGCTGAGAGAGCTCCGAGAAGCTGTGACTAGCCCAAGGTCACCCAGCTGGCGTGTGTGGGAGTGCGCAGGCTAATCTGAATTCCCCAGATGAGCCTCCATAGCTCAGGCGGCAGAGCTGGGAATCAAACCCGGTTCCTCCAGATTAGATACATGAGCTCTTAACCTCCTACGCCACTGCTGTTAGGAGTCCTGCCTGTTTTAACTTTGATTCCTTCCCGGCTCCCTTGCTATTTTGGGGTTCGCCTGCCTCCAGTTTTCTTTAGTTTTTTAAATTGGTGTTGTTGTTGAAATGACAACCAGGGTTAACTCACATTGAATTATATGCTGCAACACTTTCGTGACTGCTTTTTTAAAAAAAAAAATGACACGCAACTGTGAAGGGTTGTCAGGTGGTGTCGTGGTTAAGAGCAGGTGGGTTCTAATCTGGAGAACCGGGTTTGGTTCCCCACTCCTCCAACTGAGCGGCAGAGGCTTATCTGGTGAACCAGATGTGTTTCCGCACTCCTACATGCCAGCTGGGTGACCTTGGGCTAGTCACAGTTCTCTCCGAACTCTCTCAGCCCCACCTGCCTCCCAGGGGGTCTGTTGTGGGGAGGGGAAGGGAAAGGAGCTTGCAAGCCACCTTGAGTCTCCTTACAGGAGAGAAAGGTGGGGTATAAATCCAAAACTCTTCTTCTTCGCTCTCTTTCATTGTTTAATTGCTGTGCCTCTTCGAGGACTGAAAGCTGGCACGACAAAGCATTGACCGACCAATTTCTGGAGGAGATCAAGGCAAGGTGGACAATGAAGATACCTGTCTTCTCCCCCCACCCCTTCATCTCAGGTGCTATTGAACTTGAATCCAGCTTGTCTTTCAGTTTGCGTGTGATTCTCCAACCATGCCGGAGTTCCAGGGGCCAGCTGGTAAGTTATATCCATGAGAACAAAGTCACAGGTTCTTGTTCAAGGAGTGAGGCTCTGAGTGAACTCAAGGTCTTCAGGACCCGGGAGAGCTCCCACAGAAGACAGACGTTGCCTCTACTGGTCCGGATTCAGTAGAACGCTTCCCTAGCAAACAGGAGTGTGTCTGGCCCTTCCTTCTTAATTGAGAGCCAGCACTCGGTTGATAATGGGGTGGGGGGGGGGAGCTTCAAGTGCACTTCCTGTTTTCCCTGCTGGGAACTTGCAAAGAAGAAATTTGAGGAAGGGAGTGTGGAGGTGGTTCTACTGAGTATTCCTTGGGGCGATTCCAGCACGAGTAAAATAGAGTTCGACCCAGTTCCTAGAGAGGGGTACTGGCTAAAATTGAGAGCCATTGTTGACTCCCCACTACAACCAGCTTGATCCCAGCTCGGAGGGCGGAATCATCCTGTGCCTCTTTACCGCTCTGTTCCGATTAGCAGCTGCAATTTCTCACGGCCACATATTCCGTCTATCCCCACACATGTTATAGAAAAAACTGCCACAGGAGCCGGGGAGGGACGAAGGTGGCGTTTTTTGATTGGCCAGCTGTACGCATGCCCGAAACACTCAGCTGTGATTGGCTGAATGGGGGACTCCCGGCACCAGAGATTCCGCACTTTACTGGAATCAAGCTGAGTTCGAGCGTGGTTCCCTGAAAAAGTAGTAGCTCCCAACTGGAGTCGGAAATTTGACCGTTACACGGGGCAAAGCTGGTACAAAACCACGTCAATCCCAGTGGTTGTGTAGAGCACTTAGGTCAAACGCAGCTTGAACTTAGATTGATAACTCAAGTGCGGAATCGACCCTTGAGAAGTCTGTATCTTGGGCCTCGAGTAGAACCGGGTGTCAGCCCCTTTGAATGGCACATAGACTGGGATTCATCAGTCTTCATAGAATCATAGAGCTGGAAGAGTCCCCAGGGGTCATCCAGTCCAACCCCCTGTAATGCAGAAACACACAATCAAAGCACTCCAGACTGATGGCCATCCAGCTTCTCTTTAAAAACCTCCAAAGAAGGAGACTTTGTCTGTTATGGGGAGAGGAAGAGGTATAAATCTAAACTCCTCCTGCTTCTGCTCTTCCTCTTCCTCTTCTTCTTCTTCCTCTTCTTCTTCTTCCTCTTCCTCTTCTTCCTCTTCTTCTTCTTCTTCTTCTTCTTCTTCTTCCTCCTCCTCCTCCTCCTCCTCCTCCTCCTCCTCCTCCTCCTCCTCCTCTACATGCACACTTTCTACAATGAATTCCAGGTTGAAATAATGCTTTTCATGTAATACAACCCTGCCGAATTGGATTTTAGTTTTTTAGAGATAAATTTGTTAATAAGCCAAAAGAAGGCCACCGATGAACTTCAAGACTGAACATTAATTTGAACCCAGGTCTCCGAGCTCGTCCTAACCGTTGTGCCACACTAGCTGTTGAACTTTCTAGTAAAAATCCATGACTGTGCTTTGCAGTTAAAGGATTCTTTCCAGACTGGGAGAGAGAAATTCCTCCGGACCTGTGCAGTTTCTTTGAAACAGACCTTGGCAGCGGCCGGGTACAGGCCCAAGAGCAAATTCTTCATTCGATACCCTCCCTGCTCTTGCTTTTCATAATTAGTATTTGATTGCATTTTTAAATCAAAGAGGGGCCGTGTTTACTCAAAAGGCCGCTCAAATATTTCAACCATGAAACGCCGGCGTAGATGAACAACAGACCGTCTTCGAGTGGGACCCTAGCAGCCCGCACGGAGGAAGCGCGCACACTTCAGGGGGGATACCGGTCTGAAGCTTTGAGCTGCAGGCTGACAGCCACAGACTGATTGGACTCAAGGGTGGCATCCGCGCGTGAAAACACACATGGGCAAAGAAGAGGAGCAAGTGGCGAAGTTTGGGAGCTCCGGAGCAGGCCGCAGACTCGGGATTTGCTCACCTTACAGAAGAGGCAGGCTGTCTTTTCTGGACTTAAAAGCTCAGGGGTAGACCCGATATTTGGTGTGTGGTGTGGTTCAGTCCCCAGCAGTAGCGGTTGTGGGTCTCCAATGCTTGAAAGTCTGGCGAGCTGCTGCCCGTTGGAAGAGCTAGATGATCCACCGGCCTGGCTTGGTCTAAGGCACCTTCATGGGTAAGGCTGGAAAAGCTTTATTCCTGGCCTCCTAGCAGTTTAGAGAGGTAGTGTGCCTTCTGTATAGAAAATTTGAGGAACGAAAGTACCGCACGGTAGGTAAATTAAAGCGGAGTTGGGTTCCAGGCCCACTTCTGTCGTGAAAGCCCGCTGGGTGACCTTTGGCCCTTTGCAAACTGTTGGCCTGGCCCGCCTCGTAGAGTTGTTGTCAGAAACCGGAGGGGACGGAAAGGAGTTCTGAGGTGATTTGAGTCCCAATTCAATGAAGAAACGCGGGAACGAGTGTGCGTCTTAATAGGATCCGAGAGACCTGGGTTTGAATCCGTGCTCTGACATGGACGCTTGCTTGGTGAACTTGGGCAGGTCATTCTCTGTCGGCCTAGCCCAGCGATAGCAAACCTTTTTGAGACCAAGTGCCCAAATTGCAACCCAAAACCCACTGATTTATCGCAAAGTGCCAACACGGTAACTTAACCTGAATACTGAGGTTTTCGTTTAGAAAAAACGGTTGGCTTCGAGGCGTGCACTACTCGGGAGTAAGCTTGGTGGTAGTCAGTGGCTTTAGCACAGCTCTTCTTGAATTTGACTCACAGCCCTAGCAGAGTTTACTCAGAAACAAACCCCATTTATAACAACTAAATTACTCCCAGGTAAAGGATGCATTACTTTAGTTCTTACTTAGAAAAATCAATTAGGGGTTTAACAGCGCTTAACAGGGTGACCTACACTGCTTCCCCAAAACTAGGTCTTAGGTTTAATGCTAATAATGGAGCCCAGCGGCCCAGGCCAGCCTAGATGTGTGGGGGGGGGGCACTCTGTTTGCGCGTGCCCACAGAGAGGGCTCTGAGTGCCACCTCTGGCACCCGTGCCATAGGTTGACCATCACTGGCCTAGCCTAACTCACAGGACTGTTGTAAGGATAAAGTGGAGGCGGGGAGGATCCTGCGTGAGCCACAGTGCGTTCCTGTTGAACAGAAAAGCGAAGCGTACATGTCTACATAAAATAAATGATTGGACCTGGTGAACACAAACACGAGATGGTGAAATTGCGCCCTGGTGGAAACTGTTTGAGGTTTCATGGCTGAATTCCCCCCATATGGTTCCCATTAAAACATCCCCGCATATAGAAAACTAGCAATCAAGGAGCATGGTTCTAATCAGAGCCAGCCCAAAGATGCTTCATTTTGGCTATCCTTGTGCAGGCTTAAATGTTAAAATCTTTCCACCCTCCCTCACGCATTCCTGATTGGCATCACAAGAATAACACGTTGGTTAGGATATGATTTTCCTTATTGTGAAATGCGTCAATGTTATTATTCTATCTTTTGCTTGTTTTTATTTAGAAGGTTTATAAGCCAAGCGTGTGTGGCCCTCAAAACACAGATTGTTTTTTAAAAAAGAGATCTCATAAAGTGGCTTAAAACCAATGAAATCATAAGTGGTAGAGTCAAAATAGCAGAGTAAAAACGCCGCAGAGGGAACGTTCCGACGAAGAGCACGGCATTCCAAAGCTGCCCTGAGCTACCAGATAAAAAAAATTACAATAAAACAATTTCAGAAGCACGCCAAGGCCAGTTCTGAGCTTAGCCTCCTGAGTATGGAAGGGAAGATACAACTTGATAAAACTGGTTGTTTGCACAGGGCGCCTACTCAGCAGTTAAACAGTTGTTCGCCTGGCACTGAAAAGTTTACAGCTGGGGCACTACCCAGGCCTCTAAGAAACATGCATTTAGGATGGAGGATAGTAGTGTGTGTGAGCAAGATCTTGGGGTATGAGCAGAGGTGGGATCCAGCAGGTTCTCACAGGGTTCGAGAGCAAGGATTACCTTCCTAATTATTTGTTATTGTGTACCGCGAGGGGTTACTAATTGGTGATTTTTGCCCACGTGGTTTTTGCCTTGGGTCCTTTCAGCCCTCCCCTCTCAGCAGTAGCATGGGGAACTGAAGCAGTCCTAGCAGGAGGTGCACCCGAAGCGTCTTTGTGGCAGCCTGCGCCTGCGTGCATTCGATTTCCCACTTAAGGACTGGAGTGCAGCGGCTGCGTCCTTGCCACAGTCCCACCCAGGAATGCCTCGCCCCTGGAATGCCCCGCCCCTGCCCCCGTCGTGCCCCGCCCAGCCCCACTGGTGCTACGCCACAGTTTGAATCCCACCACCATGGGAGCCTGTTACTAAAATTTTTGGATCCCACCACTGGGTACGGGTGGACCGAAAGTTAAATATGAGCAGCAAGTGTGCTGCTGCAGCAGAAAAGGCCAATGCAGTCGTGGGGAGGATCAACAGAGGCGTATCATCCAAATTGCAAGAAGTCATAGTCCTTCTGTACGCCACATTGTGTGCAGTTCTGGAGGCTTCACTTCAAAAAGGACGGGGACAGAACGGAGCAGGTGCGGAGGAGAGTGACGAGGGTGAAAAGGGACCTGGAAACCAAGCAGAACAGAGGTTAGCTAAGCAGGGTCAGCTACAGAAGTTTAGGGAGACATCATTTATTCGGAGGGCCTGTGGCTCAGTGGTAGAGCATCTGCTTGGCCTACGGAAGCTCCCAGGTTCAATCCCCAGCATCTCCAGTTATGCACGATAGGGTCTGCAACCTGCGGCTCCGGAGCCACCTGCGGCTCTTTCGTCCTTGTACTGCGGCTCCACGTGGCTTGGGTCCTCTCAGCCTCCTTCGGAGAGTCGTCCTAAGGGTTCATGGGAAAGAGTCCCTGTTCCTAGAAGAGGAGGGGACAGCAGCCGGTTGGCTATCCCAAGCCACTTCCGGCTTCCCTGTCCCATCTGCCTGGTTGGCTGATGCCAATGATGACGGCGTGGGGTGGGGGCTGGTGGATCCTCTTGAACAGGTGAGCTGACAAAGGGTGGGAAGCTTGGAGGGGGGGGAGTTGCAGGAGCGCAGATGGGTTCAAGCATATAATCCCTAAACCTCAGTCCATGCCCATGAATGGGGGGTCAGGAGTTAGATTCCCTGCTTTGGGTGGCTCTCATTTCCCCTCCCCCAAGGTCCTTCTTGAGGGGCGGGACCACATGGGGGGGACTCCAGCAGGTGCCACCTTAGGAGAGTTCGCAGCCCCCCCCAGCAGCTTGGCAGCTGAGCTCCAGGGGGCTTTTTTTCCTGGCCGGATGGCAGCCACTGGCTGGAGTTCAGGTGAGAGAAAGCGATGTCCAAGGGTTTTAAAAAAGGATTGCCACCTGCAGCCCTGCAAAGGATTTGCCTGCGCACTTTCGTGGGAGGGCTGTTTGATGGGGAGAGGCCGAGTGGTGGGTGAGAATTGTTTGCTTCTGCATTGCCAAGGAGGGCAGGAGCGCATGGGGAAAGCCTTGCACGTGGATCTTGGAAGGTTTACTTCAGAGTAAGCCAGTGGAGGGTGAGCTTGTAGATCGTGGAAGGGGGGAAGGCCGGGATCGTCCTCAGCCATGATTGTCGCGGGTTGCCAACTCCTGGTGGGCAAATCCCAGGACATTTGGGGGTAGATTCTCAGAAGCTGTGGCTTTTGGGACCAGGGCGGGGGCCATGCTCAGTGAGGAATATGGCTGTCGAATCATAAGAACATAAGAACATAAGAACGAGCCAGCTGGATCAGACCAGAGTCCATCTAGTCCAGCTCTCTGCTACTCGCAGTGGCCCACCAGGTGCCTTTGGGAGCTCACCTGCAGGAGGTGAAAGCAATGGCCTTCTGCTGCTTCTCCTCCTGAGCACCTGGTCTGCTAAGGCATTTGCAATCTCAGATCAAGGAGGATCAAGATTGGTAGCCATAGATCGACTTCTCCTCCATAAATCTGTCCAAGCCCTTTTTTAAAGCTATCCAGGTTGAGTGGCCATCACACCGCCACCTCCTGGGGGCAGCATATTCCAAACACCAATCACACATGTTTGCAGCATGAAGAAGTGTTTTAGAGTCCACCCCTCCACTGTGAGCCTTGGAGGTATATTATTATTTACCCAGAGTTCAAATGTTCCAAAATGTGTTCCTTTACATAGAAATAAAATATAATTTTCTCTGTAGCACTTCATGGATTTCATAAGCAACACACTATAATTGTTTATACAAAACGTAAAGGTAAAAAAATGTATACAGTGTTATCTTCATTTTAGAAGTCAAAAAGTATTTGCGGCTCCAAGTGTTTTCTTTTCTGTGGAAAAAGGGTCCAGATGGCTCTTTGGGTGTTAAAGGTTGCCGACCCCTGCACTATACCACACACTCCTCTTCAGAAGAATGTAAATTAGTATTCCCTGCATCAAAGAGTGCGATTCTCTAGCACCCTAGCCCTCCGGAGCCAGCCTTGAGTTCGATTCTCTAGCACCCTAGCCCTGCAGAGCCGGCCTTGAGAGTGCGATTCTCTAGCACCCTAGCCCTCCAGAGCCGGCCTTGAGTGCGATTCTCTAGCACCCTAGCCCTCCAGAGCCGGCCTTGAGTGCGATTCTCTAGCACCCTAGCCCTCCAGAGCCGGCCTTGAGTGCGATTCTCTAGCACCCTAGCCCTCCAGAGCCGGCCTTGAGTGCGATTCTCTAGCACCCTAGCCCTCCAGAGCTGGCCTTGAGTGCGATTCTCCAGCACCCTATCTTTCCAGTGCTGATCTTGAGTTCGATCCTCTAGCACCCTAGCCCTCCAGAGCAGGCTTTGAGTTCTATTCTCTAGAAGGAGAAGAAGAGTTTGGATTTATATCCCCCCTTTCTCTCCTGTAGGAGACTCAAAGGGGCTTACAATCTCCTTGCCCTTCCCCCCCCCCCCCACAACAAACACCCTGTGAGGTAGGTGGGGCTGAGAGAGCTCCGAGAAGCTGTGACTAGCCCAAGGTCACCCAGCTGGCGTGTGTGGGAGTGCACAGGCTACTCTGAATTCCCCAGATAAGCCTCCACAGCTCAAGCGGCAGAGCGGGGAATCAAACCCGGTTCCTCCAGATCAGAGTGCACCTGCTCTTAGCCACTGCTCTTAGCCACTACGCCACTGCTGCTCCTAGCTGTAGCACCCTATCTTTCCAGAGCGGCCTTGAGTTCGATCCTCTGGCACCCTAGCCCTCCAGAGCTGGCCTTCAGTTCCATTCTCTAGCACCCTAGCTCAGAGCTGGCCTTGAGTTCGAGATTCTCCAGCACCCTAGCCCTCCAGAGCCAGCCAGGGCTAAAAGAAAACAAAAGGAAGCTGAATTTCTCCTTGCTCAAGAAACGATTAGACGAGTCAGATGATGTTTTTCCACTCTGCCTCTTTGCATCTCATTATAAGAACAATAAAAGATACACCAGCCAAGAACTTGTGGTCTGGCATCCCCCCCCCCCCCCCCGCCAATGCAAATAACATGCAAATTTGACCCCACAAGGTATGGGCATAAAAATGGATTTGGGACATAAACCACAAGGTGCAGTTTGATTGCTGGTTTGGCCCCGAGCGCCTGTAATTTCTGACAATTGCAGGTTTGGGCTTTGGGGGAATACTGAATAAACGCCAGTGCAGTTCACGTGGATTGCTGGTTCTGTCTCTCTCTTTCTCTGCCACTGCCATGCTGGTTAACATTTTGAGTTGCGGTGGCAACAAAGAACTTGGGGTGGGGGGTGGGAAGATGGCTGCCAGTTTGCAAGACCCCTGGCTGGGTGTTTCTTGCTGTCATACTTTAGGTGTTTAAAGCCTGGTTGGGGGGGGGGGGGGGGAGATAAGCCAGAGGGGACACCTGGCTAGGGGGTTTTGTGTCCTTTTGCTTTTATTTTTACATTGTGCTATATTTAAATGTAGTCATGTTGTATTGCATCTTGGAAAGAAGAAGAAGAAGAAGAAGAAGAAGAAGAAGAAGAAGAAGAAGAAGAAGAAGAAGAAGAAGAAGAAGAAGAAGAAGAAGAAGAAGAAGAAGAAGAAGAAGAAGAAGAAGAAGAAGAAGAAGAAAGGAGGAGGAGTTTGGATTTATATCCCCCCTTTCTCTCCTGTAGGAGACTCAAAGGGGCTTACAGCCTCCTTGCCCTTGCTCCCTCACAACAAACACCCTGTGAGGTGGGTGGGGCTGAGAGAGCTCCGAGAAGCTGTGACTAGCCCAAGGTCACCCAGCTGGCAAGTGTGTTGCCAAGTGTACAGAGCCAATCCAGATTCCCCAGATAGAGCCTCCACAGCTCAGGCTGACAGAGCTGGGAATCAAACCCGGTTCCTCCCAGATTAGATCTCCTTTGAGCTCTCTTAACCTCCCTAAGCATACACTTTTTTTACTAGGCAGCTGTGAAAGAAGAAAGTTGGAGATAAAAAATACCGTAGATCCAAATAAACAGATTTGCTCCACGAATTCTAGGTGTGTGCCTGTTTGTGTTTCAGTGGTTGTCGCTACCATTTCGGGGGGGAGGGGTCCCCCCAATGATTTTTCCCCAAGTGTTGTTGTTGTTGTTGTTGTTGTTGCTGCTGCTGCTGCAATTCTGGGGATTTCCCCATAATGTAGAGACCCTTAAATTTCAGCAGGGCCTCTTGGGCAGATTTACGGATCTGCAGCCGCGCCAGACCTGGGATCTCCAATAGGAAAGTGTATCCATGCATCACAGGGTCACAGGACATGATCCCACCGTTGCAGGCGCTCACAGCCGGACTGTCTCGCCCTCAGAGGACAATGCCGTTGCGAACCTTTTGCAATATCCAGGAATGTCTGGATTCAGCCCAAGTATTTACCGTCAGAACACCTGGCGCTCTTTATCTATATCCTTGTTGACATTAAGTGCATGAAGAAGAAGAAGAAGAAGAAGAAGAAGAAGAAGAAGAAGAAGAGGAGGAGGAGGAGGAGGAGGAGGAGGAGGAGGAGTTTGGATTTATATCCCCCTTTCTCTCCTGCAGGAGACTCAAAGGGGCTGACAATCTCCTTTCCCTTCCCCCCTCACAACAAACACCTTGTGGGGGAGGTGGGGCTGAGAGAGCTCCGAGAAGCTGTGACTAGCCCAAGGTCACCCAGCTGGCGATTGTGGGAATGTACAGGCTAATCTGAATTCTCCAGATAAGCCTCCACAACTCAAGCGGCAGAGCTGGGAATCAAACCCGGTTCCTCCAGATCAGAATGCACCTGTACTTAGCTGCTGCTCTCCTTAGCCACTTAAGTCCCACGACATTAAGTGCCACGAAAACCTCCGGTCTTCCCAAATGCTTGCTGCTCTACCCGCCTCCGGCACAATTAAATCCATCCAATAAAACAGGCGCAACCATCAGCCAAAACCCCAAACCTACAATGTTCGCATTTGCAGCTCTCTGGCTTGTGGGGGCACAACTGAGAAGTAGGTTATTATTAGCCGTTCCTGCGGGTATCAGTTGCCTTCGTTGCGAGTCACGGTTTGTGAGACTTTTTCACCCGCAACCCATCAAACGCCCCGGCAGTTGAATGTTTTTGGATCTGTGTTTGCGTGCATGCGTGTTTCCAGGGGTTACTTCCGTTCGAGCTGCCTGCAAGAGCAGGACTGTGCAGAAAATTGAAAATTCTGGGCGTTATGATGAAAGAGGACTTGACCTGGGGCGTACAGACTGCCGCCGTGGTTAAGAAGGCCCAGCAAAGACTGTACTATCTGAGACTGTTAAGGAAACAACAACTGAATGGAAAACTCCAGGTGTCCTTTTACCGCTGTGCTATAGAGAGTGTCTGAACCTCCTGCATCTGTGTATGGTTCTCCAGTTGCACAGTGGCAGATAGGAAGGCGCTCCAAAGGGTGATCACTACTGCCCAGAGGATTATCGGCTGCCCTCTCCCCTCCTTGGAAGAGACTCTCACAATTCCCGAGAAGCCTAAAAAAAAAGCCCAAAATATTCACAGAGAGACCCGTCTCATCCGGCACACTCTCTTTTTGAACTGTGACCATCCGGCAGACGATACAGGTCTATTAAAACTAGGACAAAGAGGCTTAGAGACAGCTTCTACTCTAGAGCTGTGGCGATGCTGAACTCCGCGGCTTCGTGTTGATGTGTTTGGGGCTGTGTAGGGACGGGTGGAGGAAGGGGAAAGGGAGGGTGGGGTATGAGTCTGAAATGGTGTGCATCGAGGAATGCTGCTGTACATTTCGTTGTGCGTGCATAATGACAATAAAAATGCTTATGCTTATGAAAAAACACAGAGGGGGAGAAAATCGAGGCGAGCCAAAGCTCTCCACAGCGTGATAGGGGTTGGCTAAAGGGTAGACAAAACGGAGAGAAAGTGTGGCATGATATTTACCAACAACCGGCCCAGGAAACGGAGAGGAAGACTGGGCAGGGGGAGGGCAGGCGGAGGCGGCAGGAATAGAGACAGCCGCCTTGTGCAGATCGGTCGGCCGTCTTGCCCGGTTGTGTCTTTCCTGGCTGGCAGGATCTCTGGCGGCAAAGGGTCTCTCCTCAGAACTGCAGACCTTTCTGGGGATAGAACTGGTCCCTCCGGGTGCAAACTGTGTTTTCCTGCATTGCAGGGGCTTGGACTTGATGAGCCTTGGCGTAGTGCTGCAGTGGTTAAGAGCAGGTGGATTCTAATCTGGAGAACCGGGTTTGATTCCCCTCTCCTCCACCTGAGTGGCGGAGGCTTATCTGGTGAACCAGATGTGTTTCCGCATTCCTACATTCCTGCTGGGTGACAGTTGGGCTGGTCCCAGTTTTCTCGGAACTCTCTCAGCCCCACCTGCCTCACGAGGTGTCTGTTGTGGGAAGAGGAGCTTGTAAGCTACCTTAAGTCTACTTACAGGAGCAGCAGTGGCGTAGGAGGTTAAGAGCTCGTGTATCTAATCTGGAGGAACCGGGTTTGATTCCCAGCTCTGCCGCCTGAGCTGTGGAGGCTTATCTGGGGAATTCAGGTTAGCCTGGGCACTCCCACACACGCCAGCTGGGTGACCTTGGCTGTTGCTAAAGGCCTGGGCGCAGAAACCTAGAAACATAATGCTGGAAGGGGCACCCAAAGGTCATCTAGCCCAACCCTCTGCACAATGCAGGGAAGTCACAAATACCTTCCCCTCCCACCCCCTCAGTGGCCCCCTGCTGTATGCTGGAGGAAGGCTAAAACATTGGCACCGAGATAGAAAAAAGCCATTATTCTGCGTGTGAGGAAGGGGTCTATTATCAACAACGTGGCACTTCTTCCAGATCTGGTGGGGAAGAGAGCTTTCTCCTTGGCAGCTGGTGACCAGATTTAAGATATCTGGATCGACGCTTGTTTGCTTTCTGCTGTCCCCTAGTCGAATGGATCCTGTTTTGCAACCGGGTTTTGCAAGCCCCTGGCAAGCGCGAGGAAGCTGCCTGGAATTCTTGCCCCCACACCGGCCCTTCCAACGGCTGCGGATCCCTCTTGTTTTCGAGCGTTCATTCCGCTTTTCATTCTTTGACCTTTCTTGAGAGGTGGGAAGCCGTATATGTCATGCATTCCAAGACCAAAAGGGAAAAAAAATATGCAAACGTCCAGGGGGTTTGCGGAGGGGAGGATGGATAAACTTACGGGCAGGCAGGAATGCGAGTTCCCGTTAATCTCTCTGGGCACAGCGATGACCCCTTCCTTTCGTTTTGAAGAAAAAAAGCTATATAGAATGTGCATATTTTGAAGGATGCGTTGTAAAGAAGGTGTTTGTGAAGGGAGCGTTCTATAAATAACCCTTTCGTCTTTGAGACGGGACTAAAAATAGGACGGTGCTATTCCGGAGCCAAAGAGGACAAGAATTTCCTCTTGAGCTGTGTTTGAGCTGTTTTCGCCGTTGCTCTCGGTGATTTACTGGCTCCGCTCGGGATAGGGCCAGCCCTGACCGCTGCTAATTCGTTGGGTATGTTCCCTTCCTCATCACTAGGGCCTGTTATGGGTTTTAATAAAACCATATGTTCCTTTCGGAAGGGAAGCAGATTCTTTTCCCCTTTTGCAGGAGAAGTCGATCTCTGGCTACCAATCTTGATCCTCCTTGATCTCAGATTGCAAATGCCTTAGCAGACCAGGTGCTCGGGAGCAGCAGCAGCAGCAGCCGCAGAAGGCCATTGCTTTCACCTCCTGCATTTGAGCTCCCAAAGGCACCTGGTGGGCCACTGCGAGTAGCAGAGTGCTGGACTAGATGGACTCTGGTCTGATCCTGCAGGCTCGTTCTTGTGTTCTTATAACGAAGGATCATAAGGAGTTCTGTGTTTGGCTTGTCCCGATTCTGTTGCTGTCTGCTTCGTGGGCCCCGAGTTCTCGCAGGTCTTTCTGTCAAAATTATCCACAGCATGAATAATTCAGCCAGCCAAAGTTGTGGCCCCTTTCTTGCACACGCACACACAGTTTACTTTCAGTCGTGGAGAGTCGCAGCAACAACTGGAACCTGAGCAATCTTTAAAAATCTGCTCAGCCAATCAGACCTCTGGTTGCAATTCAGAAGCACTGTTGGGTTAAAGTTCCCCCAGGCCCCACTCATTTCCGAAAAACACTTGGTGCTAGGAAAGGTATTTGGGGGGGGGGGTGTCATGGTGCCCTCGGGCATCACGTTAGGGCCCCCTGCCTTAAACAAACAGTGGCTAAGAGCAGGTGCACTCTGATCTGGAGGAACCAGGTTTGATTCCCCGCTCTGCTACTTGAGCTGTGGAGGCTTATCTGGGGAATTCAGATTAGCCTGTGCACTCCCACACACGCCAGCTGGGTGACCTTGGGCTAGTCACAGCTTCTCAGAGCTCTCTGAGCCCCACCTACCTGACAGGGTGTTTGTTGTGAGGGGGGGAGGGCAAGGAGATTGTCAGCCCCTTACAGGTCTCCCTCCTGCAGGAGAGTCTATAAAATCAAGGATGTCTCGGAAATCCAAACTCCTCCTCCTCCTCCTCTTCTTCATCCTCTTCTTCATCCTCTTCTTCATCCTCTACTTCATCCTCTCCTTCATCCTCTCCTCCTCCTCCTCCTCCTCCTCCTCCTCCTCCTCCTCCTTCTTCTTCTTCTGCCTTCTTCTAGCTAACTTCTTTTTCTAGCCACAGGCTCTTCTTCTTCTTCTTCTTCTTCTTGGCCTCAGTTCTCCCATCTGCAATATGGGCATCATAATACTGACCTACCATACAGGTTCTTTTTCCCCCAAGGGTTACTGAGGAGGCCTTCAGCATTTCACCTTAGAACTAAGCACTTTCAATCCCACTTTTCACAACTGTTTGCAAGGTGGAGTTTTACCTATCCCGCACCTGTAGTGAAAATCCAGCTGCAAAGTGCAGTTAGAAGAAAGTGGATTGAGAAAGTGCATTCATTCACTGTAATGTCGGGAAGGGGCCGAGGAGAGGCAAACGCACTATATAAACTGTAAATTGTTGATGATGCAGTGAGGATTTACCCACCGGATGTGTTAATTATTGGTTGGGAGATTTATTCGGGGACAGAGTGCCGCATTCCATCAATGAATAAGAGCGCAGTCCCCAGCTGGAATGGAATGCTATCTAATCCCTTCCATCTTTTTTACATTCCTTTGGCTTCTTCGTCTGTGGCGAGCTCTTATCCCCTGCCCTCGTAGCTGAGACAGTGAGTTACCTGTGGTTCAGGGAAGGAATGCAATAAATAAAATTGGGTTCAGCGTCCAACACATTTTTTGATAGATTGCAGGCACAGAAGAACTAGCCGAGATTCCAGCCCTGGCATCTGGAGGTGTTCCTTTTTTTATAGTACGGTCAAAAAGCTGAATTCCTAAGAAATTCTGTCCTTTCGTTTTAAGGCAAAATACAAGTTTCTAGCCCTTGATAACTTCTGAGTCCCTCAAATTTGGTGGAACGCAGGCGTTGCTTCCTTCTCAACCCATTTGGAGTGCCTTTCCCTTGAGAGGAGAGTGGGGTTTTTTTTAATTGCAACCTGAGCCTTTGGGGAGGGCGGTATATAAATAATAAATAAAATAAATAGATAAATAAATAATTTAAAAAGTCCTAATGAAATGGTTGCTTTGACCATGCACTTTCCACTTCCAATTTTGGATGCCGTTCATTTTCAGAAACAGGCCTGAAGGGAAATGGGCTTCTAAGCATGGGCAGAGCGCCTTTTCATGACCCAAGGAAGTAGTTTCTAGGGTGTTGTGGGTTTTCTGGGTTGTATGGCCCGCGTTCAAGTAGTAATGGCTATTTTTCTCCCTGGCGTTTGCCTGCCATCTGTAGTGGCTGGCGACCCGGAAACCCCACACAACAGCCTGAGTGGTTTCCTGGCTGTGAAAGCTTATTCCTGACAATCTGACGAAGTAATTTCTGTTTTAAAACAAAGCTGGTCTCCAGAACGCACTGGGCCCTAAGTAAAAAGAGGATCATGCAAAATGATGTACTAGGATTGCATTTTGTCTGAAGAAGAAGAAGAAGAAGAAGAAGAAGAAGAAGAAGAAGAAGAAGAAGAAGAAGAGGAGGAGGAGGGAGGGAGGAGGAGGAGGAAGAAGAGAAGAAGAAGAAGAAGAGAAGAGGAAGAGAAGGAAGAGGAAGAGACGAGCCAGGAAGAGAAGGAAGAGGAAGAGACGAGCCAGGAAGAGAAGGAAGAGGAAGAGACGAAGAGGGAAGAGGGAAGGGGAAGGGGAAGGGGAAGGGGAAGAGGAAGAGGAGTTTGGATTTATAGCCCCCCTTTCTCTCCTGTAGGAGACTCAAAGGGGCTTACAATCTCCTTGCCCTTTCCCCCCTCACAACAGAAGCACCCTGTGAGAAGGGTGGGTGGGGCTGAGGGAGAGGCTCAGAAGAACTGTGACTGGCCAGCAAGGGTCACTTGGCCCAGCTGCGTGTCATGTGGGGTGTACAGGCCAATCTGAATTCCCCAAGATAAGCTGCCTCCCACAACTCAAAAGGCGGCAGGCGGAGGAATCAAGAGCCCGGTTTCCTCCAGATCCAGGTGCACCTGCTCTTAGCCGCTGCTCTTAGCCACTACGCCACTGCGTAGAGGCTGAACTTGTATATCTGACTTGTCCCAATTCAGGTTCACTTTTGGTGCTGACATGAAAGAACTCCCTTCCAGGAAAGGGAAGATACCCACGGGCAGAAAAGTAACCTAGTAGATCCCCAAATCTTACTTCCCTGAACTGCTAAAGCTCTGTGTGCGTGGAATTGTTTTATATGGGGCACCCAGCTCTGCAGTCTAACATGGTGTAGGCCAAATCCACATCTTCAACCTTCGTCAGGACTAGAAAGAGAGGCTGACTTTTCTCTTCTGTAAGGAAGGACTCAAAGGGGCTGACAATCTCAGCTTTTCCACCTTCCCCCTCACAACAAGAGCACCCTGTGAAGTGGGAATTGGGGAGCTGAGAGGAAAGCTCCAGAAGGAACTGTGACTAGTCCAAGGTCACCCAGCTGGCATGTGTTGGAGTGCACAAGCTAATCCAGTTCCCCAGATAAGCCTCCACAGCTCAAGTGGCAGAGCGGGGAGCGGGGAAAATCACCCACCCACCCACACACACACACACACACACACACATACTAGAGCTGGCCTGGGGCGACCAATCCCTTTGCCTGGGGTAATGCTTCGGTTGCTGTAGCAATGGGGGGGCTTGCTTCTGAAGTAAAACTCCTCACTAGTCATTGAAGTGATTCACCCGTTCGAAACGTTGCATGGTTGCTTCACCAAGTTTACTCCCGAGTAATGCATGCCTCGGAGCCAACTGCCTTTTCTAAACTAAAACCTCAGCATGCAGGTTAAATTGCAGTTGTTGGCCCTTTGCGATAAATAATTGGGTTTTGGGTTTCAGTTTGGGCACTCGGTCTCGAAAAGGTTCGCCATCGCTGCTACCCTGTTTCCCCGAAAATGAGACATCCCCGGAGAATAAGACGTAGTAGAGGTTTTGCTGAAGTGCTAAATATAAAAAAGCATCCCCGAAAGTAAAGAGCGTAGCTTAGAGTTTTTTGTTTGGGGGGCATGCCCGATTGAGACAGAACAACAGCTGTGGGCCGAGGAAAAATAAGACGCATCCCCTGAAAATAAGACATAAGCAATCTTTGGGAGCAAAAATTAATATAAGACACTGCTCTTATTTTTTGGGGAAAATACGGTATATAAAAAGCGTTCCAGTCCGCATGAGGTAGTCCAGCGTTCTGTTACAGATGTTGAAGCTGACGTTAAGACACGGCGGCTGGTCTGCTTTCTGCGAGGACCTACTTTGGCTTCTTGGGTGGGTAACCCCAGCATCCAAAACAGAGAGAGAGAGAGAGGCTTGCTTTCTGCCAATTAATACGTGCGGCCGAAGGGTACGTTCGTACCTGGGCGAGGCAGATCTTTCCCAATCGTCTGCGGCTGCCCTGCCAGCTGTGGAAGTTTTGCTCCGCTTCAAAAAAAACATGTGGTTTTCGCGCATACCACCTAGCAGGGAGCAGCGTCGCTCTTCAAAGAGGCTGCTGCGGCTCCTTCCAACCGAGCCTCCATGCGTACGTTCCCTCCGGCTCTGCGTTTTGGCTCAGCTCCAGGGCCTCTTTAAGCTCCCGGACCACCCAGACTGTTTTGAGAGGAATCCAGAGAACATCCTGTTGCCCTACCGTTGTTCTGGTCTGTTTTTCTCCTTCGCGTAGCCGATCCGGACAGGCGTTAGCAGGGAACCACGGGGAAGATTTTGCAAAAGCGAGAATTACCCACAGGGCCCTGTATTGCACCTCTGGGAGCTCAGAAGAGGAGGCCTACGTATACCAGCTGGGGGGCAGTGGGGAGGCCAACATTGAAGTGACTAGGGACTTCCAGAATTGGTGGACCATCGCAGGTTCTCACCAATTCCGAAGAGTGGGTTGCTAATTATTTGTGTGTGCGAGGGAGAGGGGGAGGTTACTAACTGGGTCTGCTTTTCCATTAGAAATTCCACTAGGTCCAAAAATCATAAAGTCCTGTTGTTTCCCTATGTGTCATGGTTAGAAGGTAGAAAGCGGGATAATTCTCTCCCCTGTTGGGCTGTTTGAAAACACATTTTAGAAAAGTTCGCTTGTTTGGGAAGAGTACTCCTTCTTTTGGTTTATAGAAACAAAGTTAACTTTGTTTAGAAAGTATTGAAGTATTTGAAGCAGGCAGTCAATGAGAGGAGAAGTAGTTGTTTCTGTTGGCGGTAGGCAGATAGGACTTATACTATAATGAGTTTAAATTATGGACAGAAAGAGACCAGCTGGAAATTAGGAACTTTTACGGTAAGAGTTTTTTTTGCAGTAGCGGAGATTTATTAATGCCCGCCCCTGGAATGCCCGCCCGTACGCCCGTCATGCCGCGCCCGGCCCCATTGGCGCTCACGCCACTGTTTGAATCCACCACCATGGGAACCTGTTACTTCAAAATTTTTTGGATCCCACCACTGGAGTAGAGCCCGGATGGCAACTCTTCCTACAAGAGCCTTATCAAAAGGTTTCCATGCAGCCAGATTCAACTGGTTGCTGAAGTGGGTTTCCGGACTCTGCGTGGCCGTGGTCTGGTGGATCTTGTTCCTAACGTTTTGCCTGCATCTGACTGGAATCTTCAGAGGTGTATCACAGAGAGAAGTCTGTTACATACTGTGTATCATAGAGAGTAGTACACAGGTGTCAAACTCGCGGCCCTCCAGATGTGTTATGGACTACAGTTCCCATCATCTTGACCACTGAGTTGTGCTTCTGTTTTGCACCCAGTTTGGGCGATCTTTTTGCAGCAGCTGAGGACATGGTCTACAGTTTCATCGGCTTCCTTGCGTGGTCTGCACTTTGCATCATCGGAGCATTTTGCAAAGTTGTTGTTGTTATTTCAGCTTATTCCCTGCTCTTTACAGAAGTCTCATGGGGTTTTCCTCCAGTCTGAGCCCACTGAAATGCAGCAGGCAAATCTTTGCGTGTATTTAATATTAAATATAATTCTGGGCAAGCAGATAGCAAGGGGATGGGGAAGCCGGCAAGTTTTGTGTGATTTAGTAGAATCCTCGCGGTCCACCGCTGTGTTCCAAATTAGCCGAGTGGGAACACACGTGGGATATCTTGAGCCGTCATTTGTCCTCGTTATGATACCGAGTCCCGGAGGGTGTTTACGAGCATGAGAAATTCCTTGCCAGATCAAAGCGGAGCCTTTTATCCCCACAAACTGCCAGGTTTTAGGTAATCCTCCAGAAATTAACCCCTTCAACTCTTTTGCTCATCTTACAGAACATACACAATGTGAATAAAAACAGATCGGGAGGAGAGAATTCGGGAATGCGGGCGAGCCATCTGGTGGGCAGTAAGAAAAGTGCAAACCAGAACGGGACGTTTCCAAGACTTTGGATTTATATCCCCCGTTTCTTTCCTGGAGGAGACTCAAAGGGGCTGGCAATCTCCTTCTCCCCCCCTATCGAACAAACCCCCTGTGAGGTGGGTGAGGCTGAGAGAGCTCCAAAGAACTGTGACTATCCCAAGGTCACCCAGCTGGCACGTGTTGGAGTGCACAAGCTAATCTAGTCCACCAGATAAGCCTCCACAGCTCAAGTGGCAGAGCGGGGAATCAAACCCGGTTCTCAACAACAACAACAAACAACAACAAAGAACCTTTATTGGCATGACAACATTATATAAGCAGATCCACTTAACCAGGTAGAGAGAAGCTAAAATAAATGTACAGGTAGAGTGGCTGATGTTGAGGATTTGCTCCTAAAGCGCTGTTTTATATACAAATCCAAAAATTTGGTGACTGCATCGTTTGCATCACTACTGGGGCTGTCCAACAGAAAGGGAATCTTTTGCAAGTCAGATGCATACTCTTTTTTGAGTAGCAGGGGTGACAAGTATTTGACTCTGGGTCCTGTGTAAAGTGGACAATAAAGTAAAATATGGTCTATAGAGTCAACACAATTCCCGTTGCATATGCATAGCCTTTGGCGGTAAGGGGTTTTAGTGAATCTCCCAGTTGATACGGCTGATGGAAGGGCATTGCAACGGGCCAACATCATTGCTCTACGGAGCCTGGGCACGGTTATCTGGTGCAGGTATTGAGCCCCCTTATTACCAGTGTAGGTGATGCCTAGAGCTAAAGGAGAACAAGTCCTGGAAGCCTTTTTGAGCAGGATCTGATGTTCCTGGTCAAACAGCCTTCTCTTCAGAAGTTGAAAAGTCTCTTTAGATGGTAGCATGGCCAGAGAATCCAAAGAATAGCCTAATTTGTTAATTTTTGTTTCTATAATGCCCCACCATTCCGAGTGACAAGAAGTCTTGAGGGCTTTATATGACAAGGAGGCTGCATCGCGGTTGAAACAGATGCGCAGCCAAAATTTGAGCGTGGCAAGCCATGCCATGTCTCTAAGAGATGTTGAGCGTGGCAAGCCAAGCCATGTCTCTAAGAGATGTTGCCCAGTTTCGAGGCACAAGGTGGCGTAAGGCACGCAGTGAGGCATGCCCAGAAGTTTAAATAGAATAGAATCTTTATTGGCCAAGTGTGATTGGACACACAAGGAATTTGTCTCCGGTGCATATGCTCTCAGTGTACATAAAAGAAAATACATTTGTCAAGAATCATAAGGTACAGCACTTAATGATTGTCATATAGGTCTAGTAAGCAATCAGGAAACAATCAATAGTAATAAAAACATAAAATGTAAAATCATAAAATAAAATGAAATGTCAGCACAGGCTATAGTCATACAGTCATAATTGGGAGGAGATGGGTAATAGGAATGATGAAAAAAGTAGTGCAGTAATTATATAATAAATATATAATAAATAGTTTGACATTATTGAGGGAATTATTTGTTTAACAGAGTGATGGCATTCGGGAAAAAACTGTTCTTATGTCTAGTTGTCTTGGTCTGCAGTGCTCTGTAGCGACGTTTAGAGGGTAAGAGTTGAAACAGTTTATGTCCAGGATGCGAGGGGTCAGTAAATATTTTCACAGCCCTTTTTTTGACCCGTGCAGTATACAGGTCCTCAATGGAAGGCAGGTTAGCAGCAATTGTTTTTTCTGCAGTTCTGATTATTCTCTGAAGTCTGTGTCGATCTTGTTGGGTTGCAGAACCAAACCACACAGTTATAGAGGTGCAGATGACAGACTCAATGATTCCTCTGTAGAACTGTATCAGCAGCTCCTTGGGCAGTTTGAGCTTCCTGAGTTGGCGCAGAAAGAACATTCTTTGTTGTGCTTTTTTAATGACATTTTTGATATTAGGTGTCCATTTTAGGTCATGAGATATGATGGAGCCTAGAAATTTAAAGGTCTCTACTGTTGATACTGTGTTGTCTAGTATTGTGAGAGGAGGTAGGATGGGAGGGTTTCTCCTGAAATCTACCACCATTTCTACGGTTTTAAGTGTGTTCAGTTCTAGATTGTTCCAGTGGCACCACGAGGCTAGTTGTTCAACCTCCCGTCTGTATGCGGTTTCATCGTTGTCTCGAATGAGACCAATCACTGTTGTATCATCTGCAAATTTCAGTATTTTAACAGATGGATCATTTAAAAAAAAGCGAGATTGTACTCGCTCAGCTGTGTTGGACCAGGAGCCTATCCAAAGTGGGACTCCATATAATAATTGCTGGGCCACCTTGGTGTTGAAGACTTTTAGTGCTGCAGGCACAAATTGATGACCCTTGTTATAAAAAAAAGCGTAAGATTGCCGATACACTGACCATGGAGTTTGTAACAGCATGGTCTCTGTGGCTGGCCCAACCCCCTCTATAATGGAGGTCCACTCCTGAATATTTAAAGCATTTGACCTGTTCCAATTCGTGTTCTCCAGACTTCAGTGCACCTGCTCTTAACTACCACGCCACGCTGGCAGGAAATACCCCAACAAATAATAATGTCTGCGGGATACAACTGGAAAGCTGTCTTTGCCCTGTAGGAGCAAAGCTTCTGGCCGAGGCCGGCCAGTCCTGGAAGCGAGTCCTGCCGGGCACTTCTGCTGCACCCTTGGCTCCGAGAGGGTCCTCCAGAGGAAACGTGCCGGGCAGGGAAGCAACCTGCCGAAACAGCGGGCTGCTGCGTGGAGTTGCCGTGGAAACCGATTAATATCTAATTAGGGTTAATTGACGAAGCGAGAGGCCGGGGCTGCGGAGAGGAGCACGCAGGGATGGGAAACGTGCCCCGACACCCCCCTAATCTAACTGGCTTCTCCCTGGGGCACCCCGAAAAGCAGATGCAAAAATGGCTGCCGCAGAGGACTGTAGGTCCGGGTGGATCCCCACGGCATCGAGAGAGCCAAGTTAACATAACAGCCTGTGGCTCTGCTTGCAGAGGAGCAGCAGTGGCGTAGGAGGTTAAGAGCTCGTGTATCTAATCTGGAGGAACCGGGTTTGATTCCCAGCTCTGCCGCCTGAGCTGTGGAGGCTCATCTGGGGAATTCAGATTAGCCTGGGCACTCCCGCACATGCCAGCTGGGTGACCTTGGGCTAGTCACAGCTCTACAGAGCTCTCTCAGCCCCACCTACCTCACAGGGTGTTTGTTGTGAGGGGGGGAAGGGCAAGGAGATTGTCAGCCCCTTTGAGTCTCCTGCAGGAGAGAAAGGGGGGATATAAACCCAAACTCTTCTTCTTCTTCAGAAGGTGCCCCGTTCGATTCCCGTCATCTCGACTTAAAGTAAACGTAGTAAACTGAAGGACCAGGCGGTTGGTTGATGTGAGAAACCTCAGCCTGAGACCTTGAAGATTTCAGTAAACTTAAGAAACACGTTCTGGGTACCAGAATCCCTCGCGGGACAGGAGTTCTTTTTTTTGCTCCCGTCTTTGAATTCAGCCATCCAGGAAATTCCCGTGGGATTCCCTCGGTGTACACCGGATGCTCTCGAGGAAGGGAGGGGGGGCATTTTGCCAGCTTTTTCTCGAGGCCAGCTGAAAACTTATATAAGATTAGGCAGATACACAGCGCTGCATTAATATTTACATCTCCTGCATCCGCCGGCATGCTTCTAAATCCCTTCGGAGGCAATTAAGGACTCGCGTTCAAAAAAAGGGAACCGACTTCCCTACCGTTCAAGAAGCTTGGTCACGTCGCTTCTGGTTCTAGCCCAGGGTATAATGTTTTGATTTATTTTTTCCTTTGCTGCAATGCCAGGGCTATTGTAAAACCAGTGAGCGTCGCCAAAGGGAAGACGTTTCCATTTGCCAACGGTTGGAATTGTGGCGGTGTGTTATCAATGTTAGATGCGGTGAGACCGGCCAGTATTTTCATTGATCGGTTCATTTAAAACACAGGTGTCAAACTCGCGGCCCTCCAGATGTTATGGACTATAGTTCCCATCATCCCCTGCCAGCTGGCAGGGGATGATGGGAACTGTAGTCCATAACATCTGGAGGGCCACGATTCTGCCCATTCTTTGAAATATGTCCATTCCTTTAAATTCTGCTCGTTTCTAGAAATCTCAGTCCCGGAAGACATTTGTGATACAATCCCGGGAATTTTGCTACTAAGAACTTTTTCATGCAGTGTGTGCTTACCAAATGGTGGTAAGTGAGAGAGACAGGATGGTGTAGTGGTTGGAGCATAGAACTGGGACACGAAGCTGATTTGGGGCCAGTCATTTTCTCAACCTGATCTGCCCAGCAGGTTTGTTGTGAAGATAAAAGAGAGGAGAGGACTGTGTTTACTGGCCTGTAATCGATAGTCAGGATCACAAAGTTATAGCTATTGTAGTTAGCAGCTGTAAAGAAATCTTCATGGATACCTTCGGGGGTAGGGCGGTAAATAAAACCGAATGAACGAACGAACAAACAAACAAATAAAAATCCTTCATATCCAAAGGCAGCATTCTGCTTGGTAACCCGTGCTTTGGACAAATGACAGTTTTTGGAAAATATATGCTAAAGCACGTTGGTTCAAGAAGAAAACTTTGCTGCGACATATTCTTTATTCAGTACATCTTTCTTGAACCCCCATTGCATTGATTTCACGGGAACTTTCTTCTGTGTAAACGTGCTTCCACGTAAATCGCCGCTGAAGACCGCAATCCAAAAGCTTCTTTTCTGCCTGTGTGCAGTGTTCGAAATGAGGCTGTGATATTTTCTCGGATGAATAGCTTAACACAGGTCTCCTCAGCATGGTGTCCGTGGGCACCCACACTTTTTCGGGCACCCACCAAGTGTTTTGAAGAAAGTTGGCGGGGTTGCTCAGGGCTTCTGGCCCACATGCCTTCTGATTGGCCACCGGTGATCTGATTGACAGAGCCAGTTTTTGAAAAACGGGTTGGCAACAGCTGCCACTGCAGCTCACTGCATCTGAAGGTAAACTGTGGCCGCCATTTTGTAGCGGGTGGCACCTTCTGCAGTAGCGGGTGGCACCTGCTTTTAACGCCACGCCACGCTGGATCTCAAGGCATCTGATTAACTATTGGAGATTTGATTGACTGCATAGCTTTAATTTTTTTAAATGTTGCTTTGGCAACAACTGCTGCCACAACAGAAGGATCTACACTGTATAACTGAAGCTGAGCTGTGGAAATGGTTTTGTGGCTGGCTCCTCCCCCTGCGGCAGCCATTTTGTGGCAGAACCCATTAGGCCAGTGATGGCGAACCTTTTCGAGGCTGAGTGCCCAAACTGCAACCCAAAACCCACTTATTTATTGCAAAGTGCCAACACAGCAATTTAACCTGAATACTGAGGTTTTTGCTTGGAAAAAATGGTTGGATCCAAGGCATGCGTTACTCGGGAGTAAGCTTGGTGGAAGTCGGTGGCTTTGCTTTGGAGCAACCGTGCAACTCTTCCAACGGGTGAATCACGACCCTAGGAGGGTTTACTCAGAAGCAAGCTTCATTGCCAGCAACCAAGCTTACTGTATTGTCGAAGGCAACCAAGCTTACTTCCAGATAAAGGATCACGCTTTAGTTTTTCCACAACAACCTTTAGTTCTTCACATGAAAATCAGTGGGGTTTAACAGCACTTAACAGGATTACCTACATTGCTTCCCCAAAACTAGGTCTCTCTCAGCCCCACCTACCTCACAGGGTGTTTGTTGTGAGGGGAGAAGGGCAAGGAGATTGTCAGCCCCTTTGAGTCTCCTGCAGGAGAGAAAGGGGGGATATCAATCCAAACTCTTCTTCTTCTTCTTCTTTGGCCTTATTTACAAATGCCACTTTCACGGTCTCCTGATTGTTTGTGGAGGGGAGCAGCAGTGGTGTAGTGGTTAAGAGCACTCCAATCTGGAGAGCCAGGTTTGACTCCCCGATCAGCCACTTGAAGCTGTGGAGGCTTATCTGGTGAACCAGATTAGCCTGTGCACTCCAATACATGCCAGCTGGGTGACCTTTGGTCTAGTCCCAGTTCTTTGGAGCTCTCTCAACCCCACCTGCCTCACAAGATGTTTGTTGTGAGGGGGAAAGGGAAAGGAGATTGGAAACTCCTTTGAGCAGCAGTGGTGTAGTGGCTAAGAGCAGTGGCTAAGAGCAGGTGCACTCTGATCTGGAAGAACCGGGTTTGATTCCCAGCTCTGCCACTTGAGTTGTGGAGGCTTATCTGGGGAATTCAGATTAGCCTGTACACTCCCACACTTGCCAGCTGGGTGACCTTGGGCTAGTCACAGCTTCTCGGAGCTCTCTTAGCCCCTCCTACCTCACAGGGTGTTTGTTGTGAGGGGGGAAGGGCAAGGAGATTGTAAACCCCTTTGAGTTTTCCTGCAGGAGAGAAAGGGGGGGATATAAATCCAAACTCTTCTTCTTAGGTTTAATGCTAATCGAGCCCAGCAGCCCAGGCCAGCCTAGATGTGTGGAAGGAGGACTCTGTTGGGCGTGCCCACAAAGAGGGCTCTGAGTGCCACCTCTGGCACCCGTGCCATAGGTTCGCCACCACCGCACTAGGCCATGTTAGAATTCTGAATGTGCCCAATGGCTCAGAACGATTGGAGACTTGCTAGACTACCTGATGGACATGATAGCATTTATAGCACATGCAACCAATCAAAATCCAGCTTGTGGCAAACCATTCGAACTGGAGAGGGGTTGGTTTCTCTTCTTTTCTCCTCAGCTTCGTCCGTTGCCCTCTGCTGGGCTACTTTCTGATGCCGCAGGCCTGGGATCTCCTAAGTTTGAAGCCTGCCTCCCTGACTGTTCTGGCTTACTGGCATTTTTGACGTGAGGCATCAGCCCATTATCTCTATCAATCAGTTGCGGCCCACGTGGCAGGTCAACATCTTTACACCACAGCTGCATGGCTGTTCTTTCGAAGCCTGCAGGAATTCCAGAACAGAGCAAGGAGATAGAAATCAGTGGAAAAGGCTGTCGGAACAACAATCAAGTTACCCGCAGGGTTGCAACGCTCCACGGTAAATTGAGATAAATTTACCCCGTGTTAAATTAACATGCAAGGCAGCCGACTGAGAGAACAACTCAGCCCAGGTGTGTGAAGAAGCATCAGGCTCCATATTTCCAAATGGCAAGACTTCCGGGCCTTGTTATGTTCCGACTGTGACTGTGCCGTGGGTGTGATGCTGCCACCAGTCAGTTGAATCCATGTGCTCGCAAAAGCGCTGCAATTGGAGCGATCTCTCTGGCTCTTGCTCTCTCTCTCTCTCTGGGCCTGCGCGCCTGCAAGTGGTTCCTGCAACGGTGCATAACCCCGTAGAGCTCTTCTGTCTCTCTGTTTCTCGCTCGTTCTCTGCTGCCGATCCATTTTGTCTGGCTCTGGCACCAATTGCTTTTGCCTTCTGGATGCTCCATAATAACAGCAGCAGCGAGGCATTTACACCTGCTAGGAAATAACAGCGAGCGAGCCAGAGAGCGAGAGAGAAAGAGCGAGAGAGATTATATATGTAGAACGAGGCGCAGAGGCACAGGAGGACAACAGCACAAAGAGAGAACGAGAGGATGTAAGAGGACCGAGCTATTTGCGCTCCTCTTTCCCCCTCCATCCGTCACCTTTATTGTTTTGGTCCTTTTGGATTCCCCTTTTTTTAAAATATTAAATCGTGCCCGTTGTCGGACGGACAGACCCTCCCCCGGGACCCGCATGCTGCAGATGGTCAGGACCCTTGCCCAGTTCACAATCGCATTGGAAGACATGCGAGAACTGGGGGACGCTGCCGACGCCACCTTGAGCAACCCCTCCCCTGCCGGGGGAGCTGCGGAGGAGACCCCCGAGAAAAACAGCCACAGCAACCGAAACAGCCCCACGAAGAATGGCACGGCAGAGGTGATGGGAAAGGGGCGGGGTGGCCGGGAAGGGACGGATGCTGGGCGGTCTTGCCGGAGAAACTCCGGATTGTCTTTTCGGGAAAATCACAGTGTGCGAATGAGATCGGCTGGTGGTTTTTTTGTTTGCCCGGGATGGCTGCTTATATGTCCTTGGCTTGAAGCCCCCCTGAACGTGCATGCATTGGTCAGGTGCCGTGTGCATGTGTGCAAACGGGAGAGAAGGCGGTCATCTCTGTGGGCCTAGAAAATTCCCCGGAGATCATTGCCATGTCATGCCAAGCAAGAAGAAATGATTTTAGGCTCCCTCGGGAATGACGGCAGAGCGTTCGGGGGCTTTGCCGCCTTGGAATCCTGGACGAGTGGGCGGGGAACATATGGCCGAGAAAGGGAAGGGCAGATCAGCCAATCTGTGGTGGGCGCCTGCTTGGTTCAGGGGTTCCTCGGGGATGATTCTGTTTCTTTGTGGTTTGGTGTTGCCCAGGTCTGGCCTGCCAGGAAGATGGGTTACCCGATGCTTACCACTTCGGGTGCCCCGCCCCCCTGTTGGGCATCCTTCCCCTCTGAGCAGAAGATGGTCTGACATTTAAGAACATAAGAACAAACCAGCTGGATCATTTGGAAGCAGTTTTCTTGGAGAAATGGAAATATTCGTCGAAAACATAGTAGACTTTGTAGGGGGGTACTGTTTCAGAGCGCTGCGTAGATCAATCGGTTTTTGACAACCCTCGAGGTTGTCTGAAGGAGGGTCACCTTTAGAGGTTCCCATTTGAGATCCAGTTCAGAAGGGAGCTGTGCTGATCGGCATCTCAAATAAAAGACAGTGATTTCGTATTTAGAGAGCTGGGTTCGAGTCCAGGAGCAGTTCAGAGACTGGCAAGATTTACAGGGTATAAGCTTTCGAGATTCAAAGCTCTGTCCGACATATCCTGAACAGGTCGTTTGAAAGAAGCTGTGACTCTCAAAAGCTTCTATCCCCAAAATCTCATTTGCCTCTAAGGTGCTACTGACCCCGCGTGGTATAGTGGTTAAGAGCAGGTGCACTCTAATCTGGAGAACCGGGTTTGATTCCCCGCTCTGCCACTTGAGCTGTGGAGGCTTATCTGGTAAACTAGATTAGCTTGTGCTGTCCAACACACGCCAGCTGGGTGACCTCTTGGGCTAGTCACAGTTCTTCGGAGCTCTCTCAGCCTCACCCACCTCACAGGGTGTTTGTTGTGTGTGTGGGGGAGAAGGAAAGGGGATTGTAAGCCCCTTTGAGTCTCCTTACAGGAGAGAAAGGGGGGATATAATATCCAACTCTTCTTCTCGAATTCAAATTTTACTGCAAAACAACAACGTTGCCCCGGGAAACTGTTTCATTTGGGGTAGATTCGAGCCGAAAGCTTGTACCCCGAAAATCTGGTGGTTCTCGACGACAGGACTCGAATCTATTCGCTCACTGCCTTTTATTAGAGATGAATTAATCCATCCTGCCCGCTGTTCCTCAGTGACATAACACATGACTAGATTTCTGTCTCTTCCTGCTGGGAAACTGATTGAGAGGGTGGGCAGAAACCCTCTGATAATTCTCTGCCCATCCATCCAACTCCTGGTCCACGGACAGAACCGCCTTTGCTACAGAAGGACACAGTTCCTTGGCCGTCTTCTGCCTCCTTTTTTCAATATCTCACGCACTGTCCGGGGTATGTTGGGGCTGGAGCAAAATTTCGTTTGTTTCGATGCCGAAATAAGAGATTCGGCTCGCATCTGCCTCCAGACGGGAGCACAAAAAGCTGCCGGTACCGAAAGCAGTTGCACTGGGAACGGGTCAATTTTATGCCCTCTTCAAGTTCATAAGCCATTCATCTCCGCCGGATTTCCTCCCCCTTCCTATTGTGTGTATATAATATGCCCTCAAGTCCCTGTTTAATTACGTCATCAACAAGGGGCTTTCAAGGCAAGGGAGAAGCGGAGGTGGTTTGCCATTGCCTTCCTTTGCAGAGTCTTCTTTGGAGACCTCCCTTCCAAGTACTGACTCTGCTGAGCTTCTCAGATCTCGGAAGTTAAGCCGGGTCAGTTCTTGGATGAGAGACCACCAAGGAAGGCTGTGCAGAGGAAGGCAACAGCAAACCCACCTCTGCTTCTCAGATCTCGGAAGCTAAGCAAGGTCAGTAGTTGGATGAGAGACCACCAAGGAAGGCTCTGCAGAGGCAATGGCAAACCCACCTCTGCTTCTCAGATCCCGGAAGCTAAGCAGGGTCAGTAGTTGGATGAGAGACCACCAAGGAAGGCTCTGCAGAGCCCAATGACACAACCCAGCTGGCGTGTGTGGGGTGCAGGCTAATCTCAGATCTCAGATGAGAAGCACTCCCAGCTTAGTGACAGAGCTGGGAATCAAACCCTGTTCCTCAAGATTGGATGACCGGGAGCTCACCAAGGAAGGCTCTGCAGAGGAAGGCAATGACAAACCCACCTCTGCTTCTCAGATCTCAGAAGCTAAGTAGAATCAGTACTAGGATGAGAGACCACCAAGGAAGGCTCTGGAGGGGAAGGCAACGGCAATCTCGCCTCTGGGCTTCTCACTTGCCTTGAAAGCCCCTTTCTGGGTTCACCATAAGTCAGCTGCAGTTTGACAGGGCTTTATACATATAGGAAGAGGAAAGAACCGTGAGCCACGTTAGTCATGTATACATGGGCATGTCGTCAACCCAATGGAAGGTCCTCTTGGCTGCCGGGGCTTCCTGCTGCCCATGTGGAGGACAATCCCTGCGTGGATGCGGCCTGAAGAAATTCCGAAGTGAAAGCATGACCTGTGAAGTCGTTAGAATTCCCTGAGAAGGCCGTTGCTTTCACATGCTGCCTGTGATCTCCCAAAGTGTCCGGGGGTCGCCGCAACGGCTCGCCCCGGACTCGTCCAGCCAGGGGGCAGGGCCCGTCGCGAGCCGGCAGCTGAGCCCGGTGACGGCCCGCCCTGGCTGGGAAACCCCGGCAGGGAGGCGGAGTGGCCGGATCGGGGAAGCGAGAAACAGCGCAGGCTGCAGTGCCTCGTGGGAGGCCGCCGCAAGCGCGCCCAGCTGCGGCCAGCCGGGGTCCAGGCACCGTGGGTGCGACCGCTGGCTATGGGAACACCTCACCCAGCCGAGAGAGAGAGGAGATAGATATAAGGAAGAGCGGGACGGGAGGGCGAGGCTGTCCGGGACGGGGCGAGGGAGGGAGTGGTGGAAGCCCGGAGGGGACGGCGCCGTTACCAGGGACCGGAGGGCGGGAAGGGGACGCCTGGGCGGCAGAGGGACAGACGGAGGAGAAGGAGGGACGGGGAAGGATCGTAAGGAGGAGGAAGGAGGCGAGACAGGGAAGGAGTGGAAAGGAGAGGAAGGAGGGAGAAGGGAAGACAGAGAGGCTGTAAAGGAGGGAAGGGAGGGGGAACGCAGGCAACGCCTGGGGACAGCCACCTGCCTCTCCGGGGTGCGAGCTTTGGCGTCCCGCGCGGGGGGGCAGCTACATCCCTTGGGAGGGGCGGAGGACCCCAGGGCCGCATAGGCGAGCGCCTGAAGGCCAGGGAGGAGCCCTTGTTCCTTCCCCCCTCGCAGCACCCTGTGGTTTAGACAGCTGGCATTACTGAGAACCCCAAAGACCGGGGCTCGAGACGAGGAGACCAGCACCTCGGAAAGGGCAGGTGGGACGGCTTGCCAACCGCAACCGCAGGAGGGGGAGGGGGATCGCCACACAAAGGCACCTGGTGGGCCACTGCGAGTAGCAGAGAGCTGGACTAGATGGACTCTGGTCTGATCCAGCAGGCTTGTTCTTATGTTCTTATGAGATGGCCAAACTCACTTCCTGGCTTAGAGGAAAGAACTTACCTAAATTTTTGCACAACTGGAAGCCCATGTTGGAATTTTCAAGTAAAATAAGGAGAAAAAAATGATGATTTAGATAGAAAGTTACCAAAACATAAAATTTAGTGCAGAAAATGTGAATTTTTTCAGTAATAACAACTAATTTTACACAAGTTTTCAAAGAGGAAGTGATCGTATCTTTACGTGTTTATACTCCATATAGGCAGATTCAGGAGGCTTTTTGTTCAGTGTACTTTCTGAGGGGTTTTTGTCCACTTGTAACTCTTTTAAGTCTGAACAATAAAATCTCATTAAAAATCGAAATTCTTTGTAGCGCATTTGGCCAAAATTCCGCGCTTCCTTCTAAAGGATCTGCACAAAACATCATTTCAAGAAGGTGAAATAAATAAGGCCAAGGCAAATCGAGTTCATGAAAATTGATTTTGGCTGCGAGAAATTTTGATATTTTTTTTTGTAGTAATCCGGGTTTTTTTTATTTTTTCACACATGAAACAAATAAAGCACACAGTCAGGGGTAAAAAAAGAAAGAAAACAGAAGCAAAATGGAATACAACCCAATACGTACCATAAATTAACTACCAGCTGTCTCTTCTTTGGTTGAACGTTCACTCTCGGTTCATGCATACAGTTGAAAAACCTTAATTCAGTTATTATTTTAATGTGTTCTAGTGTTTACTGTTTTCTTTTAAATTCCATGCCCTGCTATTCCTTCTCTGTTTGAACAGGTTTTCAAAAGATATTCCGTAAAAGGTTTGCAGTTATTGTTCAAACTATAGTCCCATAGTAGTGACGTCAGCTTTGCCATTTCTGAATATTCTGTAGCTTTCAGAATCCAGTCCTCTTTTGTTAGTATCTTATTATCTTTTTTTAAAAAGGGAACGTCAGATATGCACCTGTAGGAATTCCTGGTCAGAAAGAACTTTGTCACTCCAGTGACGTCAGCTTTGCCATTTCTGAATATTCTGTAGCTTTCAGAATCCAGTCCTCTTTTGTTAGTATCTTTTTTTTTTTTAAGGGGAACGTCAGATATGCACCTATAGGAATTCCTGGTCAGAAAGAATTTTGTCACTCCAAGATGACTCAACCCCCTGGACTTCTGCCAGGATTCCAGAAAGGGCAGGCAGGGACTAGATTAATTTTAGCCTCCCGGTTGAAGCCTTTTCCAAGGGCGTGGACTCTGGGGAGGGCAACCACGATGGTAAAAGGTCTGGAATCCATGCACTGTGTGAGAGAGGACGCTGGTGAACCTCGGAGAAACCCCAAGGTCCCCGAAATCCAGTTTGAAAACCAACTGCTGTAGACCAGAATCAGGAGTTTAAGAAGCATTCCAAATTGTTTCAGTATTTTTGGGGTGTGTCCATGTGAGTTATTTGTTCATTTAGGCCCTTTCTGCACGGGCCAAATACAGCGTCCTGGGGAAGGCAAAAACGCCGTCCCCAGGGAGCTGTTTCCATGGGGGGCGCAGCTGCGCCACCCTCGCTTCTCCCCAGCGGCGCGAAGCCGCCATTTTCCCACCTCGCTCCCCGAGCGAGGTTTTTGGAAAACGGCGGCTTCCAGCCGCTGCCGTGCGAACGGCAGCGGCTGGAAGGCGCCATCCCTCC
>NC_059428.1:3747202-3764521 GCF_021028975.2 Sphaerodactylus townsendi | reverse complement strand
CCTTCTTTTTGGGGGGGGGGGGATTTTAGAAAAACATACCCACTTGCTTCCCAGATTCGTTGCTGCTGTGTTTTTGTTCAAAACCAACCACAAGGCAGTGTGTAAGCTTTCAGGTTCCACAGAACTCTTCGTCAGGTTAGATGTTCAGAGCCCGAGGAAGGGAGTGGAAAACAATTGTGGGGTATTGCTTGGGGTTTTCTGGGGCTGTATGGCTGAGATTTGGATTTGAGATTTTAGGTTGGTTGGTGGTTGGTTGGATTGGTTGGATTTGGTTGGTTGGTTGGTTACCAGTTTGGTTGGACGTTCTTGGTTTGGTTTGGATTTGGTTGGATTTGGTTGGATTTGGTTGGTTGGATTTGAATTTATGGTGAGTTTGGAAGTTGGTTGTGGTGGAGTTTGGTGGTGGGTTGGTGGGTTGGTGGGTTGGTGGGTTGGTGGGTTGGTTTGTTCCCTCCCTCCCTCCCTCCCTCCCTCCTTCCTTCCTTCCTTCCACCACATTTTTCTCTTGTCCTTTCTCAAGGAGATCAGCGTATATTATACATGGCTCTCCCCTCCTCCATTTTATCTTTACAACAATTCTGTACAGTAGGCTATTCTGAGTGACTGACCAAGAAGAAGAGAGAAGAGTTTGGATTTATATCCCCCCCCCCTTTCTCTCTCTCTCTCTCTCTCTCTCTCTCTCTCTCTCTCTCTCTCTCTCTCTCTCTCTCTCTCTCTCTCTCTCTCTCTCTCTCTCTCTCTCTCTCTCTCTCTCTCTCTCTCTCTCTCTCTCTCTCTCTCTCTCTCTCTCTCTCTGCAGTGAGACTCAAAGGGGCTGACAATCCTCCTTGCCCTTCCCCCCTCTGGCAACAAGAAACACCCTGTAAGCGTGAGAGTGGGGTAGGCTAGAGAGGAGCTCAGAAGCTGTGACTAGCCCAAGGTCACCCAGCTGGCGTGTGTGGGAGTGTACAGGCTAATCTGAATTCCCCCGATAGGCCTCCACAGCTCAAGCGGCAGAGCGGAGAATCAAACCCAGTTCCTCCAGATTAGATACATGAGCTCTTAACCTCCTACGCCACTGCTGCTCCTAGGTCACCCATGATCTTCTAGCAGACCCTTTGGGGTGAGCATTGGCTATGGGTTCCCACGTTCAGAAGATCTGTGGTGTCAAATTAAAAAGGCCGTGCCCTTCCCGGCTGGTATAATATAGGTTGGGCATGAAAGTGGTTTAACCCATTTAGGGCAGCATGAAAACGGATCTGGTTTTATTCAAAATGTATGACCAATCGGTGATATTACGTCAGCCAATAACTTGGTTTTCCAAAGAAATAAATTAGGAACATTTCTTGGAATAAGAACCACGTCGCTGCGACAGGAAGGTCAAAGAGCTAAACGGGCAGCTTTTTTCGCTGTTTGTGGAGGGCGGGGAGAGAGAAAGCCCTCACTGCTTTTAATAATGACACATAACTGGAGCATCCACCAATATTCAGATGTTGTGGTTAGAACTTTGCTTCCCTAAGCTAAATGCTCCCTCTGCCAGAGGCAGTCAGACTACAAGTTGCAAGTCACACGCAGCCTGTAGGAACTATCTTAACCTCCGGTTGCCGGCATGAGCACCTTCTCGCTCACTGAAGAATCACCTAATGGGTCGGTGTGCCGAAAAACTGGGCGAGGTATCAATCCGATCACTTTCCCATGTAGTGTTGTCAAGCCATGGATGACACCTGGCTTGACAACACTACATGTGAAAGGGATTTGGGAGTCTTAGTAGACCACAAACTGAATATGAGCCAGCAGCGTGATGCGTTCGCCAAGAAAGCCAATGCGATAGAGGGTATAGTGTCAAGATCGAGGGATGTGATTGTACCTCTCTATTCTGTGTTGGTTAGACCTCACCTGGAATATTGTGTCCAGTTCTGGGCACTGCAATTCAAGAAGCACATTGACAAACTGGAATGGGTCCAGAGGAGGGCAGCCAAAATGGTCAAAGGTCTGGAATCCATGCCCTATGAGGAGAGACGCAGACATGGGATCCAGCAGGTTCTCACCAGTTCCCGAGAGTGCGTTACTAATTATTTGTGTGTGCCGAGAGGGGGTTACTAATTGGGTCTGCTTTTCCGTTAAAAATCCCATTAGAAAGTCCAAAAATCATAAAGTCCTGTTGTTTCCTATGCTTGGCTGGATTAAGCGAAGGTAGAAAAGCGGGATCATTCTCCTGTTGGAGCTGTTTTAAAAACATGTTTTAGAAATATAGGTAAAAGTTCAACATTTGTTTAAGGAGAGAAGTCTCAGCTTCTTTTGATTTCCCTAGAAACAAAAATTGTGGAGTATTTGAGAAGTATTAAGTTATTTGACAGGCCAGTCAATTAGAGGGAGAGTCGTTGTTTCTGTTTGGCAGCAGGCGATGGGACTTGCTAGAATGAAGTTTAAATTATGGACAAGAAAAGATACCAGCTGGAAATTAGGAACTTTTATTACTACTAGTAAGGAGTTTTTTACAGTAACAGAGAATTATTAATGCCCGGCCCCCGGAATGCCTGGCCATGCCCCCGTCGTGCCCCGCCCAGCCCCATTGGCGCTACGCCACTGTTTGAATCCCACCACCATGGGAACCTGTTACTAAAATTTTTGGATCCCACCACTGGAGAGACTTAGGGGGAGCTGGGATGTTTTACGTTTGGGGAGAGAGAAGGTTAAAAGAGAGGTGACATATTAGCCATGTTGGGAAATATTTGAAGGGATGTCATGTATTTAGGGAGGGAGCAAAGCTTGTTTTCTTTCTGCAGCTCCAGAGACCAGGACCGGGAGTCCTGGGTTCAAGGTGAAGGAAAAGAGATTCCACCTAAACATTAGGAAGAACTTCCTGACAGTCAGGGCTGTTCAACAGTGGAATGCACTGCCTCGGAGTGTGGTGGAGTCTCCTTCTTTGGAGGTTTTTAAACAGAGGCTGGATGAACATATCTTGGGAGTGCTTTGATTGTGTGTTCCTGCATGGCAGGGGGTTGGACTGGATGGCCCTTGGGGTCTCTTCCAACTCTGTGATTTTATGTGTACTATAAAATATAGCCAGAAAATGGTTTAGAACACACTGGAGAAGCCAACGCAAGTGAAAACAAGACAATACAGTGCTACAATACAATACAAGGCTACAATACAAGGCTACAATACAGTGATCACAAGTGTGATGTGCAAAAAATGCTGAACGTATTTCGTAGAAACGGGCACGTGTGTCATGAGGAACATCAGACTTTATTTATTTTTTTATTATTTATTACTTGGATTTTTATAGCGCCCTGTCCCCGAGGGGCGGTATCACTTAAGAATTTCCACAAATCACCGTAGCTATCCAGTGTTCCAAATCCGGCTGTTGTGGGTTTTCCGGGCTGTGTTGCCGTTGTCGTCGATGGTAGAATTGTGCCAAAGTTTGGAGCAAAAAATATCAGGAGACTTCATGGGATGCGGTACCAGCCGTTCTCATTCCTTGGAGACCACTCCGCATTTGATAAAAGCGCTCCGTGTTTGATACGGTTGTGTTATACCAGATGTCATGGTGGCGGCACGGACGGAGCAAAGCGTGTCGGGTGTTTCTTGCTAGAGGGAGGAAAATATCCAGCAGTTCACCGAGTTGGCGTTTTTGTTCGGGAAATAATTGAGTTCTTGGGAAAGCATTTTATTTATAGCGATTTGCTCAGGCCCTGCCAGGCTAGGAGACGAGGGGTGTTGGGCCTCCTTTCAATGTATCCCTTTATTGTTAAAACTGAAGCAGAGGGGGTCTCTCGCTCAAATCCTGTCCTCTTCCCAGGACAGTGAAGAAAGCAGACTGGAGGGAAGTTGATTCTGTTGAAATGTGGTGTAGGAGGAGAGTTTTACGGTTACCGTGGACGGCCAAAAAGGCAAATCGGTGGGTTCTAGATCAAATCAAGCCTGAACTCTCCCCCTGTCGAGGGGATTGTATCTAATTGATTGAGATACATTCCCAACTCAATGTAATTGGTACATGATATATGTAACTAGTTTGCTATATGTTACCACTGCTGTATTTGGGCATGCTTTCCTTGGTCATTGCTTGTACATGAAAGCTTCACTTGCGCCCGAGTAGATAACTAGGAGCTTACCCCTGAAGCCCACTTTTGGTCTCCACGCAGATGTAGCGGGATGTTTCCATTGTATTTGCTTGCTTAGGGGCCCGGGAGGTCCAGTTCAAGCTTTCATAAGCCATCTATGCCGAGCAGGGCGCCTCAGCTCCAAATAACTCTTTCTCGCATTCTTTGGGAAAATGAGGGGACGATCTTCTGAATAAAGGGGATAGCAAAAGCCAGTTCAAGCAGGGTTCTTCGATGCCTATCAATAAACGCTACTAATCAAAGATACAGAGCCCATTTATTGCTTCAAGGTTCGAGACCTAACACCCACCAACTTGGAATGCTTTCAGAGGGAAGCAGGCACGTTCACAGAGGGTAGGGACCTCCATGTCTATCTATCAGAAGAAGGAAAGTTTAGATTTTTATCCCCCCTTTCTCTCCTGTAGGAGACTCAAAGAGGCTGACAATCTCCTTGCCCTTCCCCCCTCACAACAAACACCCTGTGAGGTGGGTGGGGCTGAAAGAGCTCCGAGAAGCTGTGACTAGCCCAAGGTCACCCAGCTGGTGTGTGTGGGAGTGCACAGGCTAATCTGAATTCCCCAGATAAGCCTCCACAACTCAAGCAGCGGCAGAGCGGGGACTCAAACCCGGTTCCTCCAGATTAGAATGCACCTGCTCAAAATCCAGTCAAAATGGATACTAGTCCAGAATCAGAAGAATATTCCTTTTGAATTCAATGCTGTGAAACTCAGGAAGGATAATGCTGTTGCTTCCATCTTGCTTGCGGGTTTCCTAAAAGCACCTGGCTGTCCGTGATGTGAACAGACTGCGGGATTTGATGCATCTTGGTCTGATCCAGCATGGCAGTCCCAAACTTGCTGGTCCTTTCCCTGGAGACTACGAGGAACGAACCGGGGACTGTCGGTGCTCTGACACAGAGCTGTGGGCAGGAGCGGTCTCGAAGGAGGAGGGAATTAGAAGGGAGCCAAATTAGTCCTGATTTGCTGACTCAGATGCCTTTTGTGCTTCTCTATGCCCTCAATCTGGCAATTGTGTGCAATTAGCACTGTGATTAATGTGCCTCGGAAACCTTTCATTTGTAATTAAGGAAGGCTTCTAGTAGGAGCCAGGCACGGGTCTCCCAGCTAGCATCTGCCCAGAGAGCGCTTGGTGGAAGCGTTATCTGCCAGAGGGGGGGACCACGAGGTGGTCTATCTATGTCCCTGAGAAAAACCACCCCATGGAGGCATAAAATCCCCTCCTCCTGCGAGGTGAGCCCTGGAGAGGAACAGCTTGGCCGGGCCACTTCACCTTCTTCTCTTTGACTGAATCCTGGCCGCACAGCAGCCTTTTTAACACCACTGTGCCCAACATGGTGCCCGTAGGAGCCACGACGCCCACCAACACCAGCCCTGGTGCTCTCCACGTGTTTTTAGAAAGCGGGTGGATCAGGTGGGGCTTTGATCTGATTGGCTGTGTTGATCTTTAACAGCGTCGCTTTGGCATTAACCGCCTCCACAGCATACGAGCATAAGGATCGTCACTGTGTGGCTGCAGGTGCACTTTGCGCACTGAAGAAAATATTTTAAAACCTGATGCTCATTTTAAAAAGGCAGCCTGTGACTAAATCTTCTATCTGAAATGTTGAAGAGTTACTGCTGGAATGATGCATAATGTAAGTCCCCAGCATTTTATGGTAGGCAGTGCTTCCCGTGGAAACCATTTTGTGGCAGGTTCCGCCTCCTGAGGTAGCCATTTTCTGGCAGGCTCCGCCTCCTGCAGTAACCATTTTGTGGCAGGTTCCGTCTCCTGCAGAAGCCATTTTGTGGCAGGTTCTGTCTCCTGCAGTAGCCATTTTGTGGCAGGCTCCGCCTCCTGCAGTAGCCATTTTGTGGCAGGCTCCGCCTCCTGCAGTAGCCATTTTGTGGCAGGTTCTGTCTCCTGCAGAAGCCTTGTGGCAGGTTCCGTCTCTTGCAGTAGCCATTTTGTGGCAGGCTCCTACTCCTGCACGGTAGCTCATTTTGTAGCAGAGTTCCGATGCCTCCTGCAGAAGCCATTTTGTGGCAGGCTCCGTCTCCTGCAGTCGCCATTTTGTGGCAGACTCCGCCTCCTGCAGTAGTCATTTTGTGGCAGGTTCCGTCTCCTGCAGAAGCCATTTTGTGGCAGGTTCTGTCTCCTGCAGAAGCCATTTTGTGACAGGCTCCGCCTCCTGCAGTAGCCATTTTGTGGCAGGCTCTGCCTCCAATAGAAGCCATTTTGTGGCAGGCTCCGCCTCCTGCAGAAGCCATTTTGTGATTGCGCCCACCACCCTGTGTCAAAATTTCAAAGTTGCTCTTGAGCCCCAAAAGGTTGGGGACCCCTGGTTTAACATACCTATCCACTGTTCTTCCTATCGACTGAAGCTCCTTCAGGTGGGTCAGTGGCTTTAACTGGGCCAACTCCAGACATTTTGTATCCCCTTCGTGTAGAGTTGCCAGTCTCCAGGTGACGCCTGGAGACCTCTCAGCATTATATCTGATTTCTACACTACAACGTTCATTTCCACTCCTCCACCTGAGTGGCAGACTCTTATCTGGTGAACTGGATATGTTTCCTTGTTCCTCCACATGAAGCCTGCTTGGTGACTTTGGGTTCTCTCAGAACTCTCTCAGCCCCACCTACCTTACAAGGTGTTCTGTTGCAGGGACAGGACGAAAAGGAGTTTGTAAGTCGCTTTGAGACTCCTTACAGGAGAGAAAGGTGGGATATAGATCCAAACTCCTCCTCCTTTTTCGCCTTCGGTAGCCAATTCCACTGCTGAGCAACATGGAAGTATCTCTTCGAAATCTTTTTCAACCCGGTCCTTTCTGTGCCCCCCACATAGGATGCTATTTTGGGACAACTAAGCCGTTCCCTTCTCTCTGTGCCCACTTTCGAGAAAACCCAGCTGCGTTGCAAAGCGTATAGAACAGGGGTAGGGAACCTGCGGCTCTCCAGATGTTCAGGAACTACAATTCCCATCAGCCCCTACCAGCATGGCCAATTGGCCATGCTGACAGAAACACTGATAGGGAATTATGAATCCCTATTTAGGCCTGGAAAACAGGATCCTGAACTGCTCGAGTGGGAATTTCTCGTCTCCAGATGTTCGAGACTTCTGGTCCCATCAGCCCCTACGCAGCATGGCCAATTGGCCATGCTGACCCAGAAGCTGATGGGGTCTCCTAGTCAGGTTCCTGATATCGAAAGGACATAACTGGCGGAAGCCAGGCGCTTTGTAGCCGAGTCTGTTATTTCCTAAGCTGTTCTTCAACAATAGCTTTTTTCTGGTAAAATGTAATCCAAAAAGGAAATGCAAACAAAGCCGGCAGAGTGAGAAATGATATCCTTTGTGTCCCGTTTCCACCTCCGCAGCTCACGGTGACAAACTGGTACAAACCCTGGCATCTCAGAGCCCATGGACCTCACCTGGGCAGAATCCCACCTGTCATTCCAAGGAGGGACATCAAACACAAGAGACAGAAATTTATTTTCACTGTTCAATAGATAAGCTATTCAGCGAGGACAGGTCTGCCCGGGGGGGCAGAGGCGTTCCTCCCATTGGGCAAAGTGGGCAGTTGCCCAGGGCGCCCCCTTGTGGGGGGCACAAAAACTGCAGCCCTTCAGCATGGATTTAAAGGGAGAATCTGAGGTCCCCAGTTTAAACACCATTGAAAATAATGCTGTTTGGGGGTGGATTCCAGCATCACTTGTTTAAACTAGGGAGCCCAGATTCTCGTTTTAAATCCACCTTAAAGGGAGAATCGGGGGTCCCCAGTTTAAATAACATTGAACGTGATGCTGTTTCCCCCAATTGGGGGGACCGGATGCAACACCATAAAATGTTTTCATAGCAGTAATAAAAACATTTTCAAAGCATTTTGAAAATGTTTTCCAAAAATTATTTCTGCTGTGTGGCATGGCCCATTGCTGTGTTCAGATTTGTGAGTTGGGGCATGTTCTATGATGTGATGGTGACTTTGAAATGACCTGGTGGAAAAAATCATTGTTTGGTCACGGTGGGAGAGGGTGACCACCCATTGGGGGGGGGGGGTGGCATCAAACTCAGGTTTTGCCCAGGGCTCCAGTTTGCCTAGGTACGCCACTGCGGGGGGGGGGGGCTGTTAATTTCCCCTCGCGAGGACACAGCTTTCCCACAGCTCGAATTTTCAACCTGGTATCCTAAAATCAAGGGAAAAATAAAATGCATTCCCGATCTATAACCGGTCGTTCCAATGCAACCTTAGGAAGGGCGTTTTTTAGCCTTCGCTTTCGATCATTTCCCGCTGTCAAAACAATCGGAAGCCAGAAGCTATCAAGGTTCTAACCATCGGCCGCGTAGCCAAGAGGAGAGGGGGCTGGAAAGGTTTGCAAAAGAAAAGACATCTGCGCCTTTTCTTTTTTCTCGCTGTCTGCCCACCTGAAAGCCGCATGTGACGGAAGGAGAGGGCGTTTGCATTGTGTTCCAGCTCCCGGCAGCAGGTCTGGTGAATTGCACGGGATTTGGGGTTTTGCTGATGAAACGGCGTGTTCCCTAACCTGAGCCAACGTTGTCATGACGGGGATGGGTATTCCAACGTTTGAGTTGTTTGTTTAGAACAATCAATTACTATTGATTGTTTCCTGATTGCTTACTAGATCTATATGACAATCATTAAGTGTTGTACCTTATGATTCTGATAAATGTATTTTTCTTTTATGTACACTGAGAGCATATGCACCGGAGACAAATTCCTTGTGTGTCCAATCACACTTGGCCAATAAAGATTCTATTCTATTCTATTCTATTCTATTCTATTCTATTCTATTCTATTCTATTCTATTCTATTCTAGAAGGCCGGGACGTACACATCGTCTGGTGGGGGATACGAGCACCACCAAAGAAGATTGGCTCGGGGGGGCTTTAAAGGACAGTTCTGAGCCCTACAGGACAATCGTGGGTTAAAATCCTAACTCCCTGTTCTTTTAATAAGGCAAGCCCATAGTCCTTGGCGGCAGCAGGAAATAAGAGAATCTAGAGGAGCCCCTTCCAGCACACTGCAGAAACTGATGCACTTTCAATTCGCTTTCACAATTGGTTGTGGTGGGTTTTCTGGGCTGTGCAGTGGCGTAGGAGGTTAAGAGCAGCAGTGGTGTAGGAGGTTAAGAGCTCGTGTATCTAATCTGGAGGAACTGGGTTTGATTCCCAGCTCTGCCACCTGAGCTGTGGAGGCTTATCTGGGGAATTCAGATTAGCCTGTGCACTCCCACACACGCCAGCTGGGTGATCTTGGGCTAGTCACAGTTCTTTGGAGCTCTCTCAACCCCACCTGCCTCACAGGGTGTTTGTTGTGAGGGGGGAAGGGCAAGGAGTTTGTAAGCCCCTGCAGTCTCCTGCAGGAGAGAAAGGGGGGATATAAATCCAAACTCCTCCTCCTCCTCCTCCTCCTCCTCCTCCTCCTCTTCTTCTTCTTCTTCTTCTTCTTCTTCTTCTTCTTCTTCTTCTTCTTCTTCTTCTTCTTCCTCTTCTGTGTGGCCAGGGTCTGGTAGATCTTGTTCCTAACGTTTCTCCTGCATGCGTGGCCATCATCTTCAGAGGTGTATCACAGAGGGAAGTCTGTTACACATCGTGTCCAGTGAGAAGGTTTTGAGATGTTTTAGTGGAGTATAAATTTTCATGTTCCCGGGTGGGGAACGCTCCACATTAATATCTACATTTTTTCCCCACTTTTAGCCTTTCCTGTAAAACTGTTTCCGTCCAATCTGCTGTTTTCATTTAAATCTCAAATCCTGCTGTTATTTCTCTAATTGTACATGTTTTCAGTAAGTCGTCCGAAAAGGGTTTCCAATCTTTCAGGAAATGGTCCGTGTTCTTGTCTCTTATAACCGCCGTCAGCCTTGCCGTCTTTGCAGACTCCGTGACTTTCAAAATCCGGTCTTCTTTTGTTGGAATTTTATTGTCCCTCCATTTGAGTGCATGTAAAATCCTTGCTGCAGTTGTCATATACATAAAAAGTGTTCTGTATTGACCAGAAACCCATCAAACTCAACAGAAATGTCTCGGGTTTTTTTTTCAATGGTCATTTTCATAACCTTTTGCATTTCTTTTAAAATCATATCCCAAAACAATTTTGCCTGTTTACATGCCCACGCAGAAGCGTAGCAAGGGGGGAAAGCACCCGGTGTGTCCTCCATCCCTGCTCCGCCCCGGAACACCCCCACCTCGCCACGCCCCCATAGGGGCGCGTGGTTGGTACGTCGTGCGCCCCCCCCCGCACCCCCTCGGAGCCATGCCTCTGTGCCCACCGCATATGAAAAAAGAACCCTCCTGTGTTTAACATTTCCAGCATTTGTTTGATCATCCCTTATACATTCTAGACAACTTTTTTCGGCGTCAAGTACATCTATACATCATCGTATAGTCATTTTCTTTCTAGTTATAACAAGCAGTAAAAGAAACCTTGGATATATGTATTTTATGTGCGTTACGGGCAGTCACGGCACTCCTGACTTACGGTAACCTGTGAATTTACAACCTCTGGAACATTCTATGAGTAACCGGCTTGCTCACCTCTTGCAAACGGGGGCCTTAAATTCCTTCACTGAGTCAAACCATCTCATGTTGCGTTTTCCTGCTTCCACACTGCCACCAAATCAGGGAGGCATGAATTTGTGTCACTGGAGTACAGTCAAGAGTTCACCTTCTGGACACCCCTCCCCAAAAAATATAAATTTCACCAGGGAGAAGTTTCCACCATACTTAATCCTGCCTTTTCCTGCCTCTTCATTTTCTGAGCAGTCTGAAATGGCCGAGGGGTACCCTCGGGGAAAGAATTTGAGTAATATTTAATACCTTCAGATTTGGTGGGGTTTGCTGAGCGTTTCCGTCCCTCCCTCTCTCTTCTTTTTCGGGCAATTTAATCCTGCACCGAGTTGATTCTCTATTGCTCACTAGCAAAATGGAGAGCCGGCTGTTTGTCACTTCATTTCAAAGATAACCAGCCAACAGATAACCAGCCAACAGCCAAAGATAACCAGACATAAACACAGGTAGTCACTGAGGCCCCTTCCGCACGTGCAGAATAATGCACTTTCAATTCACTTTTAATGCATTTTGTAGCTGGATTTTACTGCGCAGAATAGCAAAATCCACTTGCAAGCAATTGTGAAAGTGGATTGAAAATGCATTATTCTGCATGTGCGGAAGGGCCCAGAGCCTAGATCAGTTCACAGTAACTGTAGAAGCTGGTTTCTTATTAAGCCAGACCTGTGGTGGACCATGAAGAACAATAAGTACAAGAAATCCAACCGATGCAACATCCGTCTATTATCACAACAAAGAATCGCTTTGCACCAACCGCTATTTATAACATACCATGTGAAACAAACTGTGATATATAGAAGTGCAATTGTACAACAATTCAATTGCTATAAATACTTAAAAGAATATCCATCTTGCAAGTCCTTCTTAAAGTAACAGTAAATATCTCAAGTCGTTCTTAAAGAAACAGTAACAGTAAATATCTCAAGTCGTTCTTAAAGTAACAGTAAATATCTCAAGTCGTTCTTAAAGAAACAATATCTTTTGAAACCTTATAATTCCAGTCTATCAATCAGCCATCCCAGGGGTAAGAATTCCAAGTGAGTCTTTCATATATCCATAAATCCCCATTCAGAATGGCTGATTAGCAAATGAGAGAATCATATCTGAAGAAGATCTCTTCGAAAACGGTATATTAACGCGTGTTCCGTTCAAGACGGACCTGCACGATTCTCAAGACATCTGTAGACTGGAATGATAAGGCTTCAAAAGACATTGTTTCTTTTAAGAACGACTTGAGATATTCACTGTTCCTTTAAGAAGGACTTGCAAGATGGATATTCTTTTAAGTATTTATAGCAATTGAATTGCTGTATAATTGCACTTCTGTATATCACGGTTTGTTTCACATGGTATGTTATAAATGGCAGTTGGTGCGACGAGATTCTTCATTGGGGCCATGAAGAACACCACGGTCTCCTCTGGGGGGCAGCAGCTCTTTAGGGCAGGGGTCCCCAATGTGGTGTCCACGGGCACCACGGCACTCATCCACCCCTTTCCTGGTGCCCGCCGAGAGTTTTAGAAAGTGGGCGGGATCAGATGGGACTTCTGCCCAGCGGGGTTTCTGATTGGCCACTGGAGATGGGGTTGGTTTCACAGCAGGTTTGGGCAGCAGGTATCCCTACAGAACTGTTGCAATCAGATCAAACCTTTTAAATTACATAAATTTTTCATACACGTATTTGCTGTTTTGCAAAGAAATATTTCTGTATAGAGATCCATAGAGCACTGCGGAACCCTCCCGCCCCATTTGTGCGCAACAAATCTTCCTCAGAAGTCATGAATTCTCCAGTTTCCACAATTCCATTAAACCACAGGTGTCAAACTCGTGGCCCTCCAGATGTTATGGACTACAGTCCCCATCATCCCCTGCCAGCATGATTCTGGCAGGGGATGTTGGGAATTGTAGTCCATAACATCTGGAGGGGCATGAGTTTGAAACCTGTGCATTAAACTGTTACCCACAAATATCGAAACCTGTCTCTGTAGGCATGCAAAAACTAATTGGAAACCAAAAAATAGCATTCTCAGGATGCGCACTTCTGGTCCAGAAGATGGCCATTGTGGGAGAGAGGTCTGAGTCACCTACTTGGATATGGGAGACCCTCGTTCGAATCTCCACTCTGTCGTGGAAGTTTGCTGGGTGCCCTTTGGCCAGTTACAGTCTCAAACTAGCCTACCTCATGGGGTTGTTGTGTGGAAAGAGAGAGAGGGGGAGATGGATGGATTGAGAGAGATAAATAAATTGATAGGGAGGTAGAGATAGAGAGGCTGGGTGGATGGATCGATGGACGGTGGGACGAGGTAGGTAGGTAGGTAGGTAGGTAGGTAGGTAGGTAGGTAGGTAGGTAGGTAGGTAGGTAGGTAGGTAGGTAGGTAGGTAGGTAGTTTAGAGAGGAGACTTCTGAGGGGGGATATGATTGAAGTCTATAAAATTATGCATGGGGTAGAAAATGTGGACAGAGAGAAAATTTTCTCTCTTTCTCACAATACTAGAACCAGGGGGCATCCATTGAAAATGCTGGGGGGAAGAATTAGGACTAATAAAAGGAAACACTTCTTCACGCAACTTGTGATTGGTGTTTGGAATATGCTGCCACAGGAGGTGGTGATGGCCACTCACCTGGATAGCTTTAAAAAGGGCTTGGACAGATTTATGGAGGGAGATGTCGATCCTATGGCTGCCAATCTTAAATCCTCCTTTGATCTGAGATTGCAAATGCCTTAACAGTCCAGGTGCTCGGGAGCAACAGCTGCAGAAGGCCATTGCTTTCACATCCTGCCTGTGAGCTCCCAAAGGCACCTGGTGGGCCACACTGCGAGTAGCAGAGAGCTGGACTAGATGGACTCTGGTCTGATCCAGCTGGCTTGTTCTTATGTTCTTATGTTCTTATAGATAGATACCTTGCATATGGAAAACTAACACTGTGGAAGAAGCTGTCCACTCTTCAGAATTCAGGGAGTGTGAGATAGATGAATATTCAGCCACGCATTCTCCCATGCCCACTCTGAAATTTCCATTCCCAAATTCTATCTCTGTCTGACCCTTTACAGTGCTTGCTGGGCAGAGAATCAGACAGTGGTGAAACTCCTCTGAATATCTTTTGCCCCAACCTTGATTGCCCAGGCTAGTCCAAGCTCATCTGATCTTGGAAGCCGAGCAAGGGTATCCCTGGTTAGTCTGGGAGACCACCAAAGAAGTCAACCACAAACCACCCCAGTGTGTTCCTTGCCTTCAAAACCCTACAGAGTCAACCTAAATCGACTGTGACTCGATGATGCTTTCCATACACGCAGCAATGTATAAAAGAGCCGTAATAGCATCAGAAAAGGGCTTAGCCTGGCCCTGTTTGCAGCCCAGATAGACTCTGGGACCCTGGGAACTGTCCTTCAAGGCATAAATCCTAGATCCAATCTGGTTTCTTGGAGAGGTTTATTCTTAGAGCCTGTCTGGCGGCGTCTTAATTTCACGGTCCCGCTCCGTTCCATAACGGATTGCATCGCGGCACGTGTTTGTGATTTTGGGAAGAGTTCTGTTTGGTTACCCCATGGTGTGTTTTGGAAAATAAACAAAAGCGCAAAGGGACTGTGGGGGCAGTCTGGAGAGAGAGAGAGAGAAAGAAAGAAAGAAAGAAAGAAAGAAAGAAAGAAAGAAAGAAAGAAAGAAAGAAAGAAAGAAAGAAAGAAAGAAAGAAAGAAAGAAAGAAAGAGAGAGAGGGAGGGAGGGAGGGAGGGAGGGAGGGAGGAAGGAAGGAAGGAAGGAAGGAAGGAAGGAAGGAAGGAAGGAAGGAAGGAAGGAAGGAAGGAAGGACAGACCAGTTGATTGAGACTGACCAGACCAGATGAGACCGGGCAGAGCCAGGAATGATAATGACGGAAGGAAGGAAGGAGGGAGAGAAGGAAGGAAGGAAGGAAGGAAGGAAGGAAGGAAGGAAGGAAGGAAGGAAGGAAGGAAGGAAGGAAGGAAGGAAGGAAGGAAGGAAGGAAGGAAGGAAGGAAGGAAGGAAGGAAGGAAGGAAGAGACTCTTTCAGGACAGTTGATGTCACGGATGATGTCAGTGTTACAAATTGTCTGGATGGTTTTGACCACACCTCCCAACCCCAGGCTGGGAAATTTCTGGAGATTTAGGAGCAGAGCCTGAGATGGGTGGGTTTGGGGGAGGGCGTAATACCAGAGACTCCACCTTCCAAAGCCACCATTGTCTCCAAGGGATCTCCAGGCTCTGCCTGGAAGTTGGCAACTCTCTTAGGAAGTGTTGTCGAAGGATTCCACAACCCAAAACTGACTGTTGTGTGTTCTCCAGGCCGTGTGGCTGTGGTCTGTTAGTTTTACCTCCTACTATATCCCCCCCCCCCCCACTTCTACGGCTGGCATCTTCAGAGGCACGTGGCCCTAAGCAGAGTGAACAGGCAACATGAGTTTTTAAAAAATGAATACATTACAAGAGAAATTCAAAGTGTTCGTCTCGGGGTGGCTCATTTCTGACATCTGCAGGTGGGGAATAGCCAGAGGGAACTCATTCCAGGAAATTCAGTCTAATTCGTATTTACTTGGCTTTGGGAGTCTCTCTTGGGGTGCGTTGATCGGCTCCATTGCTCTGGTTCCTTCTTGCCTGAAACATCAAATCATCACAAGAAAGTGATTTGGAGGCACTTAGCGGAACCGGGAGTTCTTGGAGATAAAAAAAAGCCGAGCAGGTGGCCTTCTCAAGAGGCCCCGTCCGCACATGCAGAATAGCGCACTTTCAATGAAGAAGAAGAAGAAGAAGAAGAAGAAGAGTTTGGATTTATATCCCCCCTTTCTCTCCTGCAGGAGACTCAAAGGGGCTGACAATCTCCTGGCCCTTCCCCCCTCACAACAAACACCCTGCGAGGTAGGTGGGGCTGAGAGAGCTCCAAGAAGCTGTGACTAGCCCAAGGTCACCCAGCTGGCGTGTGTGGGAGTGCCCAGGCTAATCTGAATTCCCCAGATCAGCCTCCACAGCTCAGGCGGCAGAGCTGGGAATCAAACCCGGTTCCTCCAGATTAGATACACGAGCTCTGAACCTCCTACGCCACTGCTGCTCCACTTTCCACAGTAAAATCCAGCTTTGGAGTGCATTGAAAGTGCATTATTCTGCATGTTCGGAAGGGTCCTAAGAATCAGAATCTCAAGACGAGGCCATTGTTGCTTTCGGCTTCTCTTGGCCCAAGGATCTCAGAGCGACCTACGCGGTTCTGCCTTCTTCATTTTATCTTCACATCAACCCTGTGGGTCTGGAAGAGAGCATCGGGCTGGAGGTCATCATGGGGGATGGGAGATTTGAACCCACACAACACAAGCCTTTATTGGCATACAAAACAGGACAAAATTTTAAAACAAAACAAGGTTAAGAAATGCAGTTAAAATTACTAATTCCCAGTATAAAATTTGCAACAGTTTCACAGAAGAGCACATCAGAGCTGTTCAGGAGATTGGGTATCCTATAACACTCACGCCACTGAGAACATTGCAAGAAAATGGAGATTCCCCATGTATTTCCATGCGTATCTTATTGTATTTGAGGGCATAGAAAGCAGAGAGATGGTCAAGTGTTTCAACGCACTTGGTCTTTATCACATGAACAAACTCTTTTTTAGGGCAGCGTTCCATGTTCTTAAATCTTCCCTCCAGCAAGAGCTGATGGCAGCACATTACATGTACATTAGCCAGAGGCTCTCCTCTGGAGTGGGATTAATCAGCAGACGAAGATATACTGCCACTTAATTCCACCTTCGCATGTAGGGATTAATAATGTGAGTGAGAACAAGGTTGTCTTGGCTGCAAGAGTCCAAATTATGAAAATCAAGATCCAAGAGCCTGCTCTTAACTAGGTCTAGAAGGCTTCCACCTTTGTGGCAGGCATAAGGAGTGATTCCAAGGGGAAGCCAATAGCTTCAACCTTTCTAAAGATCAAAGTATACCATTCTGAAATAAAGTGATCTGAATAACAGAGAGGGAATATAGAGATTTGAACCCAGCTCTCCCGGATACCAGCTTGACGTTTGGCGGCTAGGGCCCACACCTGAAACAGAAATAGAAAGGACAGGTTAGATCCATCTGGACTCGTAGCAGCTGTGATTGACAGAACAGGGAGAACATGAAGTCCTTCCCACCAGTGGTGTCTCCGAAAGCATCCCTTCTCTTTCTCCTGAGCATGTGCAGGGTTCCCAGCAGAATCAAAATATGAAAATGCTTGTGGAAGCGCCGACTATTTGAAAGGCTGTTATGAATAGCTAATGGGACATTTCAGTGGTGGGATCCAAAATTTTTAGTAACAGGTTCCCATGGTGGTGGGATCCAAACAGTGGCATAGCGTCAATGGGGCTGGGCTTGGGGGCACAGCGGGGGGCATGACCCGGGCATTCCGGGGGCTTGAGGCATTAATAATTTCCTCTGTAACTAGTAAAAAACTCTTTACTGTAAAAAAAAAGGTTCCTAATGTTCCAGCTGGAATCTTTCTGTCCATAATTTAAACTCATTACTTAGCAAGTCCTATCGTCCTACTGCCCAGCAGAAACAACGACTTCTCCTCCTAATTGACTGCCTATGTCACCCAATACTTAATTTTGTTTCTAGAAATCAAAAGGATAATTTCCTTAAACCAGGAACTTTACCATATTTCTAAAACATGTTTTTAA